>NC_138374.1:25659575-25675129 GCF_054177405.1 Leptonychotes weddellii | reverse complement strand
CCACCATCCTACCCCCGGCCCCGGTCCTCTCCCGCGAGCGGAGGGAAGGCTCCCGAGCGCCTCCGAGGCCGCGGGATGCGGGGCACAGGCCCAGCGGCCGGTGGAAGCGGAGCCGAGCAGGAGAAAGAGAGGGGAGGGGGAGCGAGGAGCTCGCGGCCGAGGGAACAGCAGATTGCGCCCAGCCAATGGCAAGGGCTGGACGAGGTGGCACCAAATTCCCTTCGGCCAATGACGCGCCAGATTCTACAGAAGCCCATTAGCATTTCCCCAGGGGCAGAGGCAGGGGCTGGGGCTGCGGCTGCGGAGCCGCGGTGTGTCTGCAGCATCCTGTTTGCGCGTCTCCAGCCGCAGCACGCCTCGGCTCTGTCTCCTCCCCTCTCCCGCCCAGGCAGGTCTCCCAGGGTGAGCCAACTCCGCGCACTTTGCCCCTTGTTGGCAGCGAATAAAAGGGGTCTGAGGAAATACGGGACTCGGTCAGCCACGGCCAGCTCTAGCCTTTAAATCCCCAGCCTGGGTAGACCCACGTACCGCACATCGGAGCCCGACACCGATCCAGCGCGCACCGCGCAGAGGAGGCTCCGAGAGCAGCGCCGCGGGTCACTGCGCAAAAGCCGGCTCGGTAACCGAAGTCTACGTGTGTGTGGGCTGTCCCGAACTGCGCTGTGCCGTTTCAGCCGCGGGCGAGTGATCCCAGCATCCGAGAGCCCAGATGCCGGCCCACTTGCTGCAAGAGGAGGTGAGCTCTGAGCAGTTGCCCCAGACCGCGGGTTCGCAGGCGCTGGGGGGACGAGAGCGTTGAGGTCTCCGCGGACTATTAGCCATCTTTTGCGAATTGTACTGCTTTCAGTTTGTTGGGAATGTGGATTGTAATTTGCGGACTTTGTTCCCCAACTTTTGTTTCTTAAGCTTTAAAGAAAAACCCGGTCGTACTTTTATGTCTGTGTGCATGCGGGTTTTCCTTTGTGCGTTCTTAGGGGTGTGAGTGTTTTACTCCTCCTTCTGCTGCACGCACCTTCACCTTGAGGGTCCACTACCCTCCACAACCTATCTGCACAGTTCCTGGGAACTTCCCTCTCTTCCATCAGGGGCGCACCGGGCTCCCAGTTAATGCGGGCTTTGGGGCCAGGGTCTGTGTCTGTACTCCACAATTGCCCCAGCTTGAGTAGAGAGTGAAGTGGCAGGGGTTACTGCACGTGTCCTCGCCTCTCCTGACTCTGCTTCCTCTCCCCTCCAGATCTCTAGCTCCTACACAACCACCACCACCATCACAGCGCCTCCCTCCAGGATCCTGCAGAATGGAGGAGGCAAGTTGGAGAAGCCTTCTCTATACTTGGAAGAAGACATCCGCCCTGAACTAAAAGATGACATTTATGACCCAAGTTACAAGGATCCGGAGGGCCCAAAGCCCAAGGTTGAGTATGTTTGGAGAAACATCATCCTTATGTCTCTGCTACACTTGGGAGCCCTGTATGGGATCCTGCTGATTCCCGCCTGCAAGATCTACACCTGTATCTGGGGTAAGAGACTCCCTTGTTCTTCTGACCTAGTACCCCTGGTCCTCCCTACTCCTTCAATAAGGTAGGATCTTGCATAGAGCAGAGGCAACAGCCCTTCCAGGCCCAGGTTTTCCCAGCCATGTCTCTTGGTGACCTGACGATGGTGGCTGCGAATGGAGCCAAGGGGGTTTGGGGGTCCTTCAATGTGGGTGTTGGGCAGAGAGCCCTGAGACCATGTGCTGCAGGCCTTGAAATGAGTAGACGTGTGCCGGAGAGTCAGCTTTCCCTGTTTCAAGTCATTTGCTTGGCTGCCTGTCCCAGCCCTGCCAGCCACAAAAGATTCAAGGCCACGACCTGGAAGGCCTGGGAACATGGCAGCAGAGCAGCAGCTCCAGGGGGGATATGCTGAGCACAGTCATAGCATAGCAAGGGAAACTGCTCGGGACAAGAGTTGGCGGAAGAGGGAGGAACAGAGAAGAGGTTATCCACAAAATCCTTTTTTGCCCTGGTCCTTGGCCCAGCCAGGCTCCTTTGTTAAACAGACAGACCAAGAAGGTTCCTGTATAACCCAGGTTACACAGATGTGTTGTTCTGGGACTCCCGTGTAAGTCTCCAGGGAGCTATACATGCCACCAAATGAACATGTTCTGGGAATGAAATGAGGTCAAGGAAGCATTTCCTATTCCCATCTAACCTGCTCCAGCCCCTCTCTCCTAATGTCATGAAGTGCCCCCCTTGCCAGGGACAGAGAAGAGAGCCCTCAGCAGCCCCAGCCTCGAGGCTGCTGCAGTGCGGGAGACAGTTCCCAGTTTGTCCCTGACCTGCCCTTAGCTCAGCTCTTTTGGGGATGCCTGGGTATGGTCTGATGGCAGGGCCCTGCCCCCTGGACACACATGTGCTTTGCAGGCATTTTCACCTCCGCCACGCAAAGCCTGACTTGGGGAGGGCAGGGGGGAGCAGAGAGCTCCAGTGTCCCAGGGGCTCCGCGTTGGCCCTCTCTGTGGCCGGTGAGAAAGGAGAGATTGTCCTCCAGAAAACCACGTTAGGGGTTCCAGCACCGTCTTGGGTATGGGGTGCTTGCCGACAGCTGCACTCTTGGAGGACAGTTGTGTCAAAGGGCTGGTAGGCCAAGTTTTAGCTGATTCCCCCAGGACCTCTGTGGTCTAAAAGTGGTAGGATCTGGTCCCTGGAGCTTTGTCTTGGGAAGTCCTGAGTGCCACAGACAGAGAAATGCAGCTGGGTAGACCCCCTCTCTTTGGGATCTCAATTTTTCTAGGTACAAACTGGGACAACAGTACTTTTTTTAGGATTAGGTAGGTAGTTCTCCTTAGAGTATATGTGTGTCATTGCTGGGGCTGGCCAGGCTCTGGAAATCAGTTCATCTGCAGACCAGGAAAAGCTCTTCTATTTGGGAGGGGAGGGGGATGTGTGTTCTCTGCCCCTCTGAGAAGCCAGCAGAACTTCAGCTGTATCGGGAGAGGTCAAGAGCAGGGATAAGGATCCTCCAGGGAGACTGTGGATTCCTGTCTCCACCCCTTCTCCCCAGTAGAGGAGTCTTCACAAGTAGTTTTTGTCACCTGCAAGCCCCTTCCAGCCTCAGGACGCCCTGTAGGCCTTGTGAAGCCCAGAGCTTGGCCAGACTGCCGCTCATCGCTCCCCACCCTTGGCTGCTGGTACAGGGGGCAGAGGGCGATCCACAAACCCAGGCTGTACCTGCTAGCTTTTGGGTGCCCTGTCCATGGATGTGTACTGTGCCTTTGGACAGAGAGACATGGCCCAGGGGGACTGGATGGTGACCTTTTTTCCTGTTCCTGGGCCATGTGGTAGATGACTTAGCTGACCGAATGACCAGCTGGATGAAGGGAAATCAGAACTTGTCCATGTTAAGGAACAAGGGGGAGGGGAGGGTCAGAGGTCTACCTGCAGAGTTTAGGAGCTTGGCTTCACCTTTTCTTGTTTTCTCCCTAAGGACAGTGTTAAATTAGCAGCTGGTTGTGATTCCAGTATTTCTCATGACTCTGAGCAATTTTGAGAGCCTCTCAGAAGAGCCCTTAGGGGGGAGGGCTGAAAAGAGATCTCTGGCAACACTGAGGGCCAAGGGGTAAAATTTCTCCAGTCTCTTTCTTGGAGTCAAAACTAGGAGACTTTACTTAGGCTGACAATTTGGACATTAATAGAGATGTGACTCTCCAACTGGCTTAAGGTCTTCTATTAGATAGGCTTTCGAGGTTGATAGGAAAAGGCACCAGAGTGTATGGGCTCTTTTCCCAATGCCCCTGGTAATACTAGAATCTTAGGCACTGAGTCAACTTGCCAGGGTCCTCTCTGGCATGAAACAACCCTAGGAGCTTCCTTTGTTCTGAGCTGAGTGCTTCTGCTTTCCTGCCCAAAGCCATTTTCTTTCCTCCTTGGTGTTCGGTGGGCTGTGGCTAAACTGTCACTTTCCAGGTGCAGATGCAGGCAGATACTGTATCTGGAAAGAAGTCAGCACATGGCCTGAGGCCAGCAAATCACCTGGGGCCCTAATGCCAGCACAGAGTATGGGACTGTGGGTAGAACTTTTGCTGGGACAGACTCTGGCTCCATGGCTCTCCTCCAGATCCTGGAGGACGGGTAGGAGAGCATGGAGGAAGACAGGGTTAGGGGAGGAGGGGGGCGGGGGGTTGTTTAGGAAACTGGTATCTATGGCTGGAGAAGAACACAGGACAATTTGTGACAATGTGCAGTGTCTCCGACTGCGACTAAGTTCTGTGGCCACTGAGGATCCATTGTTTCCAGCTGCTTCCCTAGGAATGAAACATTGTCAACAGTCACTGCTCTACCAAGGTCTCTGCCCCTGCCTGCTAGAGCCAACAGAGGAAGACGGGTATACCCAGAAACCCACTTCCCAGTTAGAGACTATCTCTCGCTATCATCGAGAGATTAGATCCTGCAGGCTTCCAGGAGAGGTGAGGCAGGACAGTGTTGGGGTGTTTCACCGAACACTCGGAGGATATCGGGGCACTATCTAGAATTAGCCTTGCCAGAGGGAGTATGGCTGACCAAGGCACGGGGCAAAGGAGAGACGCAGGAACCATGTGCATATCTTGGGGAGGTGGATGGGACAGCAAGAACAAAGAGTGCTTGTTGACAGAAAACTTGGTTTCAAACCATGGCTCCATTTCTTACCAGCCATGTGACCATAGATAAACACTTAACCTTCAACTGCAAAGTGAGGATGTTAAACCCCATTCAAGGTATTCAAGGAATCAGAGAAGATAAAATCCTTGACAAAGCTTAAGATACTGTGCAGATATGACTTAGGTATAGGGCAGATTTTCCCCTGATGGGACTGCACTGCCTGCTAGAATATTTAAATGCTTTTATACTAGTTGGTAAATAGCCGTAGTTCAGAGCCCTGTGAGTGTCCCTGAGAGCCCAGGGGCCCTTGAATTGGTCAGTGCTCAGACCATACTAGCTTTCAAATAGTTTAATACCACCCTTGCTTATGAGTCCTGAAATTCGCAGGAGTCGTCTGTGGTCCTTAAAACTTTGGAAAAGGTTAGCTGAAGGTCAAAGGAGATAGGACCGGGGACAGTGTCCCTCATGACGGAGAATGACAAGTAGCTAGCTGGGTGGTAAGAGCCCTCTTCTCTGCCCGGCCTTTCTCAAGTGCCTGAGACTCAGCTAATTCCAGAGGATTGGGTAGTGATGGTATTTTTCAAGGAGTAAAAGTGAAGGGACAGAGGAGACCAAGGCATCCCTGGAGTTCAGGGTGAAACAAATCCTCACCCAGAGCCTAAGAACACACAGACTCAGACAGGAGAGCATCAGGTGAGTACTTCCCCTGAATCGCAACCACCCACACTGACTCCCCCCCCCCCGCCCCCGGCAGGATTCTTCTACTATTTGATCAGTGCTGTGGGCATAACGGCAGGAGCTCATCGCCTGTGGAGTCACCGGACTTACAAAGCTCGGCTGCCCCTGAGGCTCTTCCTGATCATTGCCAACACGATGGCATTCCAGGTGAGAAGCTGGCTTTGCTCAGCTCTTTGCTGTCCACTCTTTTGATGGTCTGGCAGCAGAACGGAGAAGGTCAGCACCTGGAGAGCAGCCACGCCTGACTTTCCTCTCCCCTTGCGGTCCCCTCAAGTGCAGCCCCAGTCCCTAAGTCCCCACCGGAAAAGGGAAGTGGGAGATACATAGGTAATAGTCTCAGTGTCATGGGATGGTTTTTTGATCCTAGGGTCCCTCTGTTATCATGCAGTCTTGGCCGTTGTGGTCCTTTATTGTAAGGGGTCATAGTGCATAAGCCAGGAACTGACCCTGGTTTCCTGGGCAGACGCTGGATGATAAATTCACTATTTTAGGTGAAAAGCTTGGGATTCCACCACAACGGGATTGAGGTTGATGTTGCATAGACTCTTGAACTCTGTGTTCTTAGGTCTAAGAGCAAATACTTCTGTAGCACTATGTGCCTGACTATTCTAAGCCCGTGACATAAATTACCTCATTAAATCCTCACAACAATCTTAGAAGGTAGGTACTATGACCCCCAGTTTACAGATGAGGAAATGGCGTCCCTGAGAAGTTAGGTAGACCAACATTATGGTCCTGTCTTGGGCTGCCAGGCTGGCTAAGTCAAATATTGAGGGTTGTTGAGGCAGAAAGTTTATAGCAGAGATAGAATGCAGGGAATTGGGAGAAGGGAACTCCTGGTTGTTAAGGGGTAGCAAGGGACAAAAGATGGCTGGTGGAGCTTAGCTGGGAGCAAGAGGAAAAAGGAAAGAAACCAAATTGATCCCCTTCTTCGTGGCAGTGTCCCAGGTACCTGCCACAGTCACATAATCCTCTCGGTCATAGCACTTTATGCCTTGAGGGCTCCTGATGTTGTCTTTGTGGGGCAAAGGAAGAGATTTGGCACATCCTTTAAGGTATTAAAAGAATCCCAGAGGAGCCCAGAGGTCATTTGGAAATGTGGCCAAGATCATGATTTCTGTGCCTGGCTATGATCTGTATGCAAGGCATCAGAATGGAGCTCCCTGATGCTTCACCCACCAACCAGGACCCGGGATGCAAGGCTGCCTGCCTCGTGTTCTCCATGCCCAGGGGTTTGGCATTCCGTGAGGACATTTTCCAACATTTTTTCTTGCTTGAAGGATTGCAATGTGCTTTCCTAATGAAACTGAGCTCTGTATGATCTGTCTCCATTCTGCCCACCATATAACCTTCAAGAAGCTAGTCCTATTCATGTGTCCTGGGACTTTAAATTGCTTTTCCACTTAAGCTTCAGTGGCAAGTTGGGGGAGCAGAGGGGGCAACTGCATGACTCCTATTTTTTGAGGTTGGGCTGAGAGCCAGGGGCTCGTAGAGTTGCCTATCCATTGGAATTCCCCTAAGACGATATCTCTCGCCAGGCCTACATTCCTCTCCTCTGTCCCTCCAGAACGACGTGTATGAATGGGCCCGAGATCACCGTGCCCACCACAAGTTTTCAGAAACAGATGCTGATCCTCACAATTCCCGGCGTGGCTTTTTCTTCTCTCACGTGGGTTGGCTGCTTGTACGCAAACACCCAGCTGTCAAAGAGAAGGGTGGTTTGCTAGACTTGTCTGACCTAAAAGCTGAGAAGCTGGTGATGTTCCAGAGAAGGTGAGTGAAGCAATGACGGAGCTGGGCATCTAGTGTTTGGGGTACTCCCTTTTTTCTCCTAGAGCTTATAAACTTAAGCTGAGAAATTTATTGGGTTTGCATGTTCCAAAATCAATTTAAAACCCTAATATTTAATAGCCCACAGGCTCACGGCCGTGGACTATTGTTCTTCCTCTCAGAGCTCTCGTAATTAAACCGATTAGATTCAACAAATACTTATTGACCTAGGACAGTCACAGATACAAAAGACGAATGTGTCACAATCCTTACCTTCAAGGAATTTGTAGCTTATTGGGAAGCAGAGGGAAAACCAAGGATCTGAATAACTATGATACGTGGCGAGATATTTTCTTTACCAATGAGAGGCACAAAGGAAAGGGAGCTAGTGTGGTAGGGGACATCGGGGAAGGGTTTACGAAGAAGGGAGCTTTGGAATCCACTGATGGATAGAGATTCTCACAGGTGTGTGTAGGGAGGGAGAGTACAAACAGAAAGAACATGAAAGCATGTTCCAGCAACAAAGGTCTTTTGCAATTGAAGCGTAGGGTGTGGTCGAAGTAAGACCAGAAAGAGGCTGATGCTATTCTTGTAGAGCCTTAAAAGCAGATTTAGGATTTACTTCAATAGGCAGTGGGAAGCCATTACAAGTTTTTTGAGCAGGAATGTGGCATAACTGGAGGTGTGCTTTACAAAGGTCACTCTCGGGATGGTTGAAAAAAAAACACTGAGTCAAAGAGGTGAGAAGCAGGGCCACAAGTTAGGAGCTAACGGGGATCCGTGCTAGGGAAGCAGCAGCAGGAACGGAACGTTTGAGGCAGGGGATACTAATGATATAAGAGTATAAGACTTGGCTGCTGAAGAGAAGCAGGAAATCCATTCCCTAGGAATGTCAATGGCATGGTCTACATTTGAGACAGTGAAGAATGGCATGGGGCCTCCAGAGGGCTTGTGCGCATCAAGGACACCCTGTGCCTCTCTGAGGAAGAAAAGGAACGATTTTGGGGTGGCTAGCAGGACCTGGGGGCAAGGCACGAACCCTAGACTCTGCAAAAAACATGAACAGGAGGGGCGCCTGGGTGGCTCAGTCATTAAGCGTCTGCCTTCGGCTCAGGTCATGATCCCAGGGTCCTGGGATCGAGCCCCGCATCAGGCTCCCTGCTTCGCAGGAAACCTGCTTCTCCCTCTCCCACTCCCCCTGCTTGTGTTCCCTCTCTCGCTGTGTCTCTCTCTCTGTCAAATAAATAAAATCTTGAAAAAAAAAAAAAAAAAACATGAACAGTAAAGAGAAACGAGCCTAAAGGCAGAATGGAAAAACAGCCTGGGAAGGAGAACTCAGTTTATGAGTTGGTAATCTGGACCTCATCTGTTTTACCAAGATGGCATTATGCTATAGTCAGAAAGAACAATGGATTCAGAGGCTGGAGACAAGCCTTCCAACCCTTGCTCCGCCGGCTCCTACCCGTGCGATCCTAGAAAAATCAGTTAACCCCTCACTACCTCATTTTCTAAAAACTGGGACATTCTCGAAAGATTCCCCCCCCAATCCCCTCTTTCTCTGCCTTGGGCTACACAGTGCTCAAGTAGAAGGGAAGAGACAGCCCCACCAGTGGCAGAGGAAAATGAGGTGGGTCCAAGAGCCCTCCTCTCTCCTCTGACTCGGCGTCTGGTCTCTCGATGTAGGTACTACAAACCCGGCATCCTGCTGATGTGCTTCATCCTGCCCACCCTTGTGCCCTGGTATTTCTGGGGTGAGACTTTTCTACACAGCTTGTTCGTCGCCACTTTCTTGCGTTATGCCATTGTGCTCAATGCCACGTGGCTGGTGAACAGTGCTGCCCACCTCTACGGATATCGCCCTTATGACAAGAACATTAGCCCCCGAGAGAATATCCTGGTTTCCCTGGGAGCTGCAGGTAAGTCCACAGTCCACAGCAAGACCCTTTCTAGTGGTCTGCTGGTTCGGGTATTAGGCAAGGAGCCAGAAAAACCAGATTAACTTGTTTTAGGACTTTTTTCTGTCTGGTTTTCCACTACAAAACGAAGGGACAATATATAAAAAAAACTCTCTGGAGTTGGGCAATAGGTCTTATATAAAAAGAAAAGGGTAAAGAACAGCAGTGCCTTTGATTTCAGGTGCCGGAACCTTCGCAAACGCTATGTATGATAAACCCCTTTGGGTGTTCCTTTTTCCAGTCACCTCTTGTGCTGGACTGCAAGTCTTGCTTGGGGCAGGGAATGCATAAATGGAATAAAAGGATCATCTGAGTGGGCAGCGAGCCTAGTGTTTTATATTTAAACATGCTATATAGGAGCACCTGGGTGGCGCGGTCGGTTAGGTATCCAACTCTTGGTTTCGGCTTGGGTTGTGATCTTGGGGTCGTGAGACTAAGCCCCATGTCGGGCTCCAAGCTCACTGAAGAGTCTGCTTGGGATTCTCTCTCCCTCTCCCTCTGTCCTTCCCCACTGCTCGCTCTCTCTCAAAAAAATAAAATAAAATAAAAATCTTAAATCTTAAAAAAAAAAAAAGAAAGAAACATGCTATATAAAATGTAGAATAATTCCTTGTAATTAAATTCAGTCAACTTCTGTTTTCTCTTCTTGTCATATTCAGGTAGGCCACAGTTGAAGTGTATGCCATGTCTTATTGCTTGGTGGTGCCAATAGGAAGGACCTCAAAGCACTTGTTTATGGCCCTTAATGACCACCTATCAGTCTTAATCTCTTTTGTCCTTTCTTTTTCTCTCTTCTGCTTCTATTCTGTGCTAGGAGCAGCCTTTCCCCACAACGTGGCTTAGGGAACCACCAGTAAAGCCCGTAGTTTGCTCACAAATACCTGCTCACTGATCTAATGCGGACTATTCATGAATTGATTTCTATCATTCCTGTCCCACTAGCCGGAGCCTAAGACATCAGGCTTCTACCATCTGTCTCCATTCTTTTTCTGTCACTATTTTCAACTAAATATAGACCTTGATCAAGGCCTGGAACTTATTTTCCTTAAGCAGAACCCGTGGCCTCTTCCTCACCAGTGGTCAGTGCCACTGGTCATCTAGTATATCTAGGCAACCTCACTGGCGCCCACGTTTCTGCATGCCACGGCATAACCTTCACTTTCTCTCTTTAAAAATCTTCCTTTAGATTCTCAACCCCAGTCATCTCTACTATCTGGACTAAGGCATTCTTTCCTATCTCTTTTGCACTTTCATGCATCTCACCTTCTGCCATTGTACCTATTCTTACTTTGAACCATGTTTGAAATCAATCACCTCGGCTATGTAAGTCTGAGATTTTCATAGAAATGGAAGTTTCTGGAATGAGATTTGTCCTGGGCCGCCACGGGGTCTATAGTGAGCTTTCCCAACTCCAGCCTCTTTATGAGCATCAGCTCAGAATGGCGGCCAACGTCTTACTTTGTCTCAGTTACCATTCATCTCTGCTACCTGTTGCTATCCTCCCTTATCACCTCCACCTTTGTTCTCCTGTAGCTTGTTTCTCTGCCATTCTAATCTGTTTCTTCCTGAGTTACCTGCCCCACAGTCACATGTTCATTTTCTCTCTGCCAAAGCTGACCTCCTCCCTTGAGCCTTTCTTGGGCTGTATCTTGCTGCCCCAGTTGCAAAGTCTTGTCCTTCTTCCATCGGTGGACCTTCCTCTTTTTTTCTCTCTCGGCTCTGTGTGTATCTGATTCCATTTTAAATCTGAGAAGTAGAGGCCTGGTTCGTGCTTCTGTGGAGCCTTGGTACAAAGCCACTTATGGAAATTAGTAATCCTGTCAGTACCTTTGGCCTTGTGGTTATCCCAACCTCCTACTCAGTTCACACTGTGAATAATCAGGTGTCACAGGGAGAGGACATACCTTGACTTGCCCTGAGTGGTGTCATTTACTCTGTAGGACTTCCTTCACTTGCTTGTTATTAATATCATTACTACTCTCCTGGGGTTCTTTTATCTTCAAAGGGCTCACAGCGCTCTTTTATTAGCTATTCTTGACCCAGCTTTCCCCTAGCTTTAGAAGGGTCAGTATTGTTAATTGTTGAACACGATCCAAAAAGAAGAGTCCTGCCAAGAGTTGGAGAACTCGCTGTCTGTGGAGTTCCCAAAGCTTTACCTCTTACTGAAATTCTCCTGACAGCAGAATGTCTTTGTTTCTCCCCGGCGTGTCGTTGTAAGAAGTGCAGCAAAAGTCCTTCATTCGGGACTCTCTCCTCTCCCCACCCAGACGCATCCACGTGCACCCCAAGAGCCTGTGGTGCCTCAGACCAGTACTTAGGGAACTTTCCCACCTGAAATCCCTTCCCGGCCCAGAGCCATCTCTCTCTCTAGTTGGCCTATCCTCTGGGAGGAATCGCGGGTCCTCCTCTGACACAGGTTCCTTTCTAGGCTTGGTGGCCAGGTCTCCCCAGTTATTTCTTAAGACGCCTCCGAGGCGATCAATCTGGTTCAGAGTCGAAGAGACTGGATTCGCTCCTTTGTTCAACAACAGCAAGTTTCTGCTAGGTTTGAGGTCGTCTGCTGGGTCCCTGGCGTGCAGAGACAGCTCCGTAACCCTTGTCCTTGCTTTTGTTCCAGGGGAGGGCTTCCACAACTACCATCACTCCTTCCCCTATGACTACTCTGCCAGTGAGTACCGCTGGCACATCAACTTCACCACCTTCTTTATCGATTGCATGGCTGCCCTCGGGCTGGCTTACGACCGGAAGAAAGTATCCAAGGCTGTCGTCTTGGCCAGGATTAAAAGAACTGGAGACGGAAGCTCCAAGAGTGGCTGAATTTGGGGTCCCTTGGGTTCCTTTTCCAAAAGCCAGCCGGGCAGAGGTTTAATGTTCTGTTTATTAACTACTGAATAATGCTACCAGGATGCTAAAGATGATGATGTTAACCCTTTCCAGTACAGTATTCTTTTAAAATTGAAAGCCAGCAACTCTGCCTTCATGACGCTAAGCTGAGGTTCTTATTTCTTCTCTTCCTCTCTTCTAGTTCATTGTCCTTTTCTTTGCTTTGTCCTTATCACCTTCCTTTCTCTCCTCGCTCATTGCCTCCCAGGCAAGCAGCTGGTCATTCATGGGTGGGTGTCCAGCTTCCAAAGCCTAGCCAACCTTTCTGTAGTCCAAAATTAGTGGTCTTTGTCCCACATAACTCTTTCCTTGAGCTGTCCTGAGCTTTAGGGTGGGTGGCTCATGCTAGAGGTATGAGAACATACCTTCTGGGAAGGCCCCTGTTAATTATCTTCAGCTCAGGCTTTTGCGAGTTGGAATGGAAAATAACTTTATTTGGCACAAAGCTTCTAAAGCAGGTAGACTGTCAGGGGAGAGAGCTGGTATGATTGAGAAGTAAAGATGGGGTGAGGTGGGAAACAGGGCAAGAGGCTCCTGCTATGATTGGACACATGGTTGCTTGCCTAGTGAGGACTTGGAGCCCCAACAGACAGCATGTCTCCTTTCTCTCCTGACTCTGACTAGGGAATGGCCACAGAGCCTGGCAATGCTGGAACACAAAAGCAGATCTCAATGTCCCAAATGTAGTTTAGGTTGGGGATAAAGAAGAAGCATTTAGTTTGTAGTAAAAGTGGTCTCTGCTGGAGAAGGATTTTTTTTTTTTCCTTTAATAACAGGAAGATTTCTTATTCCTTATGACAAGAAATCTTGAGGTTGGTTGTTTCCAGAATTGGCAAATCTAGCAGATCATGGGATCATCAAAATTCTTTTGTCTTTCTGCTCTGCCATCTTCGGGCTGTTAGTTGGCTCCCATCATGGTAATAAGGTGGCTGAAGCATTTCCAGACACCCAAAAAAGGAATGTGTTTGTGGCATAGTGGTGAGCATAGTGGTCTTCCAAAAAAGGAAGGATTTTAAGAGGTGGAGTTGGGTCCAACATAAAAATATATATACATACACAGTCTGCTTGGAACATTAAAGTAATTCACTTAGGGTATTTCCCTCTGAAAGAGGGATGCTTGAAGAAGAGGAGAAATTAGGTGGGTTGGCTACTTTCCTCTCACTGCTGGACAGGAGATGGAGAGGTTCAGGGCCAGATCTGTTGGCAGTTCCTAAGAGATAACTTTACAAAAGAAGGGCTCTGAGAACACATTGCCAGGGGATTCAGAAGGTTACTACTGAGGAAGTCTTTGGGTGTCCTGATTTGGAAGCCGGTTATACAAACAAGTTAAATGTTAGGTTCATTCATGAATTCCAGTTTCTCCTTGGAATGAGGACAAACCCAGAAGGCTTCTCCCCGCAGTGTTGAACCATTTCTCCCATTCCTTCTCAGTTAACTTTTAGCGTAAAGTATAGGACTGCCTGGGGGGCGAGGTAGGAATCTCTTAACTACTGTGGGTTTTGATTCCTGGCTCTACCCTTATCTGTCCATTTTCTCCTACCGGTTCTATCTCCTCCCTGATGTTTTCCTCTTTCTCCAGACAGGAAGCCTCCTTTGTATGTATTCAGACGCAGTGATGGTTAAGGCTCACCAGCAGCTCCCTCTCCTGCAGACAGAATGCTCAGGGTCACTGAACCACTGTTTCTCCTTATAAAGCTCAGTAGGCTGCCACTTTCACTTGGCCTCCAGAGTCTCTCCACCTACACCCCTGTGCTCCCCTCCACACTGATGACTCAAGAGGAGGCTGGCAAACCTTACTAGAAACATCCCTGGCTCGGGCACTGTCTCTCATGAGGCATAGCCAGGCCAAAGGCTCGTGTTGTGCCAGTGAGCCAGCCACGGAGCCAAAAAAAAAGGGTTTGTTTTTAGCCTCCTCTGTCTGGATCAGAACATGAGAGCATGCTAGATGCCCCCTGCTCGCTCGGTATGCCTGCCCAGCCCGAGTCCGAGCTCCCAGTGGACAGTGCAATGCTTGCAGGAGCAGGAGGGAGCCTAGTCTTCACTGGGAAGCACAAGAAGCAAAGGAAAGTTCCAAAGTGCCTCACGCAAAAGGAGGCCCTGTTCCCTGGAGCCAGGGTGTATTGCAAAGCCCAGACTTGGGATCTGAGATGCCATGAACTTTGCTGAACAGCATCTCTGCTCGGCAAACTAACCAGCATTCCCCACCACACAGCCTAGGGCAAACAGTAGTGTAGAAGAGGTCTGAAGAAAGCGTCAGTGTTTTGAGAACCTTGGACTGCCCCTGTCCCTGTACCTCGGTCATCAATGCAAAAGCCTGGCTTTACTCTATGAAAGATTGGAAATGTACAAGGCCAAATGTTCTGCGCGCTGTTGAGCCCCAATACTGGAAGGGAAGAGGGCCTTTCTTCCTGTATTAATTGAATAGACAGAGGCTACAGGGGTTCCCTGGACTAAAGGCATCCTCATCTTTTCAGCTGTTCCTCACAGTAGAAAAGACTAATGGAAGATCACTGTAGTTCAGATCTGCTGACTTGTGGACTCATCCCTTGGAAATGCCTGTTGGGTGGTTTTAATTCCACAGGTTATCAGATGCCTGCTTTATAATTTTGGACCAAAAACAAGTTTATCTTTCTATTCTAATCATGTCCCAGGGATCTGACCCATACCATGACCCTACACAAGGCTGGACAGGGTCCTCAGGCTGAGGGCCCCTCCGTATAGGAGAATGTGGAGGTGGAGGGGTGTCTGCGAGTAAAGAACACTTTCTTCAAGATTCTAAAGCTGAGTTCAGTTGACACATTAATGATCCAGAAACTCAAGTCTGAATTTCTAACAGTCCTCGCTTTGTGGGTGTGCTGACAACTTATTTGGGTGCCTTACATCTTTTCTAATCGGTGTTGCATATGAGCCTGCTCTCACTCCCTCCTCGCTCCCTCCGTGGAGTTCCTTTGCACCTGAGACCCTACAGAAGTGGCTGGTAGAAAAGGGGGTCTGGCTGGAGGATTATCAGTAGAGCTATTCGCAGGATTCCCTTCAGGGCTTCATTTTGGAAACTTCTCTTAGGGCTGTTTTTATTAAGTGCCCACATTGACGGCGGGTGGAAGTAATTTGAATGTATTTGATTTATAATATTTTTTAGATTAAAAGATGGTTGTAACATTTAAAATGGAAACTTTTTCTCCTTGGTTTGCTAGTATCCTGAGTGTATTCTTTGTAAGTATAGCTCATATGGGTCAGCGTGAAAGGTTAAAGAAAACAAGATGTCCATGTTACGCGGGTGGTTAAGGCCAGGGCCTCTCCTACCACTGTGCCACTGACTTGCTATGTGACCCTGGGCAAGTCACTTAACTATAATGTGCCTCAGTTTTCCTTCTGTTAAAATGGGATAATAATACTGACCTACCTCACAGGGCAGTTTTGAGGCGTGACTAATGCTTTTTATAAAGCATTTTGGGATCCTTCAGCAGAGGAATTCTTTTAAGTCCTGAGTATTTTTATAAAAAGTAGCAGTATCCACCGTGAACTTGTGTCCATCATGAACCATGCGTCCTGGATGCTGTCATTAATCGATATGATTCTCTCTGAGAGATTG
>NC_138374.1:25635029-25659475 GCF_054177405.1 Leptonychotes weddellii | reverse complement strand
CTAGCCAGACAAAATTTGAGAATACATAGACTCATTGCCATGGAAACAATACACAGGTACCTTTTCCTTGATTGGGTGGGATTTTTTTTCCCCTTTTATGTGGGATAGTAGTTATTTGTGACCTAAGAATAATTTTGGAATAATTTCTATTAATATCAACTCTGAAGCTTAGTTGTACTGATCTGAAATTGTGTTTGTTCATAATAAAAGTGAAGTGAATCTGACTGCACTGTGTCTGGGTGATTTTTGGCTGCAATTTAAAGTTTCCTGGAACTTATCTCTATGGTCTACCGTACTGTCTATGTCCTATTCCTGTACCTTTAAGAGTAAAAAAGAAGTAGATGCCAAGCTGGTTGACTCATACCCCAGTAACCCGCCCTGCCCTGCCTAAGGGTAACTTTAGGTTAAACGCAGCCTTGGCAGCAGGAAACCAGGAGTCTGCTGCCATGAAGTCAAACACATTTACACCAGTTGGCGCTTTGGCCCTGGGGAAATGCCAGGTGTCTGGTGTGTCACATGGTCACGTGGACCCAAGACAGAGAATCAGAGAGGAAGAGAACAGCAGGAGGGGCACTCTGGGCAAGCACATCTTTACCTTGCAATCCAGGCTGGGCAGTCCAGGTCATTCGTCCAAAGAAATGTGAAGAAATGTGGTCCCTCCTGGGAATTAAGTGGCTTCCTGAAATTGCTGACTAACTGCAGCAGGAAGAAAGGAAAAACAATCCAAGGGAAGGTTTGTAAACTCCCAGAACAAAGAGGGCTCCTTGATCTTAAGGTGGAAAAGCCTTTAGCCTTTACCACTTATCTGAGAATCCTCATGTAGAAAAGAGAATGTGGACTTTTTACAGTTTGAAGGAGCTCCGTCTTCCAGTAGGAGCCACCCTGACAGTGCCTAGGCTTCTAAGAGTTCCCCAGAACCAGCATCCCTAGCTTGCTAATGTAGGTTGCCCTCACCTTGGACGAGAAGTAACATTCTCTCAGAGTAATTCTGAGCATGCAAAATCAAGTCTATATTCATTGAGGCCTTGTCAGACCTTAATAACTTGAGTAGAGAGTGGCATTCTCTTCACCAGGATCTGCCTCTCACCCCTTTCCCTCTATTTTGTTTAAAATGTTCAGGCTGGACTATTGTTTCCATTGCTCTATAACTGCACCCTTCCTTCTAAGTATCAGCTTTGTTTCCCATTAACTGGCATCCAATTGAAACAATTTATTCTCACTAAGCTCTGCTACTTTCATTTCCTTTCCTCCTCTCTGCTACCTGGCTGTCCTGATTAAACCTGCTTCTCTGCTTCCTCCAGGCAGTCTGTATTTTGTGTATTTGCTATTTCACCCTGTGGCAGTTTCCTGATTCCTATCTGCAAAAATTCCAAAGAGGAAAGAAAGGGGAGAGTTCTTAGAGCTTGATCAGTATGTTCAATTGAATTCAAGATTGAGAGAGAAAAGGAATATGTAATGAACTTCCCAATAAGGGTGAGTTGTACAATAAGAGCTCCCAGGGGGCAAGGTAATGAACTCTTCTTGATGTGTTTTGCATGGGGAGGTAGAAAGAGGGTTAAGGCTCTGTTTAGTAACTAAGGTTTAACCATGGGACAAAAGATAAAATAATTTAAGATACTGATGGAGAAGAGCATAGAAATAAGATTCCTGATGCAAAACCGCCACCAGTTTTCTCCCTCTTCCCTAAGGGAAGAACCAAGATAGGCCCTAAAAGTATCCACCAGGGCAGAAAAAGAAAAGGCATCCAGATTGGAAAGGAAGAAGTAAATCCATCTCTGTATGCAAAAGACATGATTTTGTATATAAAAAAAAATACTAAAGAATACATATGGAAAAAACTATTAAAGCTAACAAATTCAGCAAGGTTGCAGAATACAAGATCAATACACAAAAATCAACTATTTCTATAAACTAGCAATGAATAATACACAAATGAAATTAAGAAAAGAATTCCACTTATAATAGCATCAAAAAGAATAAGATAAGTAGAAATAAATCTAGCAAAAGAAGCCCATAGAATGGTACATTGTTAACTACAAAATGTCATTGAAATAAAGAAGGGGCAAGTGTCTGCCTTTGGCTCAGGTCATGATCCCAGGGTCCTGGGATCAAGTCCTGCATCCAGCTCCCTGCTCAGCAGGAAGCCTGCTTCTCCCTCTACCTGCTCTGCCTGCCGCTCTCCCTGCTTGTGCTCTCTCTCTCTGGCAAATAAATAAAATATTAAAAAAAAAAAAGAAAAAGAAAACAAAGGTATAAATCTCAGTAACCTTGGTTTAGGCAATAGTCTTTTAGAATCAACCAAAAGCCTAAGCAACAAAAAATAAATAAATAAATTGGACTTCATCAAAATTTTTAAAATTTGTGCTTCAAAAGATACTATCAAGAAAATAAAAAGATGGGGCGCCTGAGTGGCTAAATCAGTTAGGCGTTTGCCTTTGACCCAGGTCATGATCCCAGGGTAGTGCGATCTGGCCCCACAGCGGCTCAGTGGAGAGCCTGCTTCTCCCTATCCCCCTGCAGCTCCCCCTGCTTGTGCTCTCTCTCTCTCTCTCTGTGTCAAATAAAAAAATATCTTCAAAAAAAGAAAAAGAAAGTAAAAAGACAACCCACAGAATGAGAAGAAATATTTGCAAATCTCCATCTGATAAGAGACTAGTACCTAGAATATAAAAGGAATTCTTACAGGAACACCTGGCTGGCTCAGTCAGTAGAACATGTGACTCTGGATTTCCGGGTTGTGAGTTCAAGCCTCACGTTGGGTGTAGAACTTACTTAAAGAAAAGGAACAACTTAACGATAAAAAGACAACCCAATTTTAAAATAAGCAAAGGGTTTGAACAGACATTTCTCCAGGGAAGATACACAAATGACCAATAAGCACATGAAAAGATGCTCAGTATTAGCTCTCAAGGAAATGCCAATCAGAACCACAACAAGAAACCATTCACACTCACTAGGATGGCTCCAATGAAAAGACAGTTAATAACAAGAGTTGATGAGGAGGTAGAGAAACTGGAACCCTCATTTATTGCTGGGGGGAATCTACAATTATGAGGCTCCTCTGGAAAACAGTTTGGCAGTTTCTCAAAAGGTTAAATAAAACATAGTTACAGTATGACCCAGCAATTTTATGCTTAGGTATATACCCAAGAGAATTGGAAACATGCCCACACAAAAACATGGCAGCATTATATACTATACAATAGCTAAAAAGTAGGAACAACTCATAAATGAATGAGCACAGTGTGGTATAGCCATGCTATGGGATAGTATTCAGCCACCAAAAAAAGAAAGAAAGAAAAAAGAAAAAGAATTACTGATGCCTCTACAACATGGGTAAACTTTGAAAACACTATTCTAAGGGCAAGAAGCCAGACACAAAAGACCATGTACTATATGGTTGCGTTTATGTGAACTGCAGCACAGGCAAATCGAGAGACAAAACCAGACTGGGGGTTGCCAGGGGTTAGGAGTAGAACTGAGGCATGGGTTTTGGTGTGGCAGGGGAATGATGAAATGATCTAAAGTTAGATTGTGACCGTGGTTGCACAACTCTGTGAATATGCTAAAAACCACTGAATCATACACTGAAAGGGCAATTTTTATGGTCTATGGATTGTATCTCAGTAAAAAACATGAGAAAAAATTCTCGGTTTTAATGTTTTTGCCACTAATTGTAAATAGGTGAGATTCAAACTCATGTATAATCAAAAGCAGCACTCAGTATTTTCTTAATTAAATAGTGATGTGGTCTCTGTTCTCAAACTGCAAGGAGACAGAGACGCTAGTCACATGAGAAAAGGCATATGCTATAAACTAAAGAGTCTCGGATGATGTTCTTGCTAAACCAAAGTCCTTGGAAAAATCCACATACCACATACGATATTCTATCGCGATGAGCGCTTGCTAATGCCTTACCTCCCTGTATCGGAAGTAGGTGTATCATTACCCCAAGTTTACGTGAGGTCATTGAATTCACTTGGGGAGAAGTTAAGCTGTGAGAGAGTGATTAATGGTGCTGTGATCCAACTCCAGAACTGTGGTCATTAATTACTCTCTGTTGGGTGTGGAGTAGATGACAAACCAAAGCCCAAGAGCGTAAGTCTCATATATTCCAGTGTACGCCTTGTGATATTCAGTTATACCCAGAGACAAGCCTGGTTGTAATTTATGCAGTCCAAACTGCAGATGCGTTTTCTGTTCCAGAAGAACCCAACTCATTCCATCTCATGACCCAGTTCAGCCACACCTGAGTGAAGCTCACCTCTCAAATGGTAGAAACATCTGTGACATTTCCTCTATACTTTTCCCAACCATACTCCACCCTCCTGTCAGGTTTTGAGATCCTTAAGGGCATCTTCTTCTTTTAGAATATCTCCTGCACCTAAACAATCAGTGGTTGATAAAATTACTGAAAGATCACATGTCTTGTGTTAAATTCTGCCTCCTGCCACGAACTGTTGATATGTCACAGGGATTAGGAGCCGAATTCTGTGACCTATAGTTAACTTTGTGCACTGCAGGCGGGCAAAGTGCTGATTCTTGTATACCAACTTTGGGGCAAATACCACAGGCCTTAATTGCAGGCTCCAGGGAGCTGAGATTCTATACTGGGGTTGCTGGAGGCAGAGGCCACCCCCCCCCCCCCCACTTTTCAGGACCAGGCCTGGCCCTCCCCCACCCCCCCACCCCCGCCACGCCCAGGCCACAGATAGCTCACAAAGGCCAAGTGTCTGCTCTGCTGACTCACAGCGGCTCTCCATCCGGGCTAGGACAGTCTCAGGGTGGCCAGGGGCCCTCTCCCTCACCCGCCTGGTGAGTAGCCAGGACCATGTTAAGCTTCAAAAAACTGTGTAACCAACCAGAGGAAATGAGCGCCACGGAGAGGAACGTGAAAGTGAAAGGTGGGGGAGGGTGCCAAACTGCTCATGAACAGTCTCATTCCTTTCTTAGGGAATTCCGGACACCAGTAAGGATTCACCCTGTAGTCTTTTTGTTTGTTGGTTTTATATGTATATATTTTTAAATTGAAGTAAAATTCACATGCCTTTAAATTAACTGTTTTAGGGGCGCTTGGGTGACTCAGTCGTTAAGCGTCTGCCTTCGGCTCAGGTCATGATCCCAGGGTCCTGGGATAGAGCCTCGCATCGGGCTCCCTGCTCAGTGGGAAGCCTGCTTCTCCCTCTCCCACTCCCCCCTGCTTGTGTCCCCTCTCCTGCTCTCTCTCTGTCAAATAAATAAATAAAATATTTTTTAAAAAATTAACCATTTTAAAGGAAACAATTTGGTGGCATTTAGCCCATTCACCATGTTGTGCAACCACCACCTCTAACTAGTTCCAAAACGTTTTTCAACACTGCAGAAGACTTTGTACTTGTTAACCGGTCACTCTCCTTCCCCTCCCTTCCCCACACCCAACCCCTGGTAGCCACCAATCTGCTTTCTGTGGCCATTACTGTACCTATTCAGGATACTTCATATAAAGGGATTATCCTGTAAAATGGGACCTTCTGTGTCCCGCTTCCTTCTCTTAGCATAATGCTTCCGGGGTTCATGCACACTGTAGCCTGTATGGGGACCTCATTCCTCGCTACTGCCAAATAATATTCCATTGTACATAAACAGCACAATTGGTTTCTCTGTTCGTCTGTTGATGAACATTTGAGTTGTTTCCACCTTTTGGCTATTAAGTACTGGGGTACCTGCTTTCCATTCATTTGTGTATATACTTAGGAGTGGAGTTGCTGGGCCATAGGGCAATTCTGTGTTTCACTTTTTGTGGAACCACCAAACTGTTTTCCACAGGGGCTGCCGCGTTTGACATTTCCACGAGCCGTGGGTGAAGGTCGCCTTTTATTCTTAACACGCACGTACCCAACTGTTCCTTTCCTCTTCCCTACTTTCCACAAAGCCAGTCCCCACAGACTTCCCTTTCCCCTAGATTGGGTGGGAGAAAAGTTGCACCTCTAGTGAAAAGGCTATCATCAGGGAACATTGAACAACAAGGAACCTCCCTTGCCTGAAGCTATGCCCCTACTCTTGTCTTTTCCACAAAGAGGACACTGTGACCAGGAACAGGCAAGGACAAGCTCCCATCTCCCTGCGACACGCCCACTACAGCCATTTCGGTTACCCCATAAAACCACGCTTCTGCGCCCTCCAACACCCCCATCCTCGCACAGACCATTCCATTAAACCCTCTTAAACAGTCAAAGCTGAGCGCAGAAAGGAAGCATCGCTGTGTGGAAGCTGCCAGTCCCGGCTCCGACCGCGGGCGGGTCTTAACTCTCAGCTCCTGCTTAAGATCTCCGAAGACACGGCCCCTCGCCTCGTCCTGCCCAGCCTCCTCTGCTAAAGAGCCTGCCTGTCTGGGCCTGGCCCGTAGCAGACATGAATGGAGAGGGAGAGCCTCCCTCTGCGCCCCCTCCCACCGGGGTTACTGCCGGTCACAGAGCTATTTACATTTACAACAGCCCAACAGCGCCTGATCAAGCCGGGGCCAATCAGCAGCCCCCAAGCTTGTCTGACTCCGTCTGCTCCAATCAGGAGCTGCTATCCTTACAGCCTCTCTCTCTTTGAATCGCAGGCCGGCTGTCGCCTCTTTTAGGGAGGGGAGCCTGACTCAGAGCTCTGCGCGTATAGACCTCAGTTTGCCGCTCTCAGGAATGGGGGGGAAATACCGAAATGCCGTTCGGTTGGGAAGACATCGTGCACTATAGAACTCGAGGAGAGTTTACACAGGAACGGAGAACGCTGTTCCTTACCCGCGCAGATCCAGCGCTTCTCTGCGGCATAGAGACGTAAAGAGAGATTTTAACCCTCCTCACTGCCGGCCCCTACCTACCTCAGGGCTAGCCTTCTGAGCTCTTAAATCCAGGGCTTGCCTTTGAGGTGGTGTGAGCCCTCGCTAACCAGGACAGGCCGGTAGGCAGGGCTAGTTTTGATCTCGTCTGCAATAGTGCCAACACCTGCCGTGTACGAGGCAGGCGGCAAAGACTCAGCAAAACAGACCAAAGACTGGGTAGTCACAGGGTAAAGCAGAAGCGCGAACGCAACGCGCTCGGGAACAGTTCATGGCTGATGTAACCCGAGCATAAAGGAGGAGTGGGAGAGTGGGCAGGAAGGGTGTAAAGGAGGACTAGAAATCCAGCCCGGAAAGTTTAGGCTTGCTTCTGTAAGCGATGGGGAGCCATCAGGTATTTTCAAGCAGGAGAGGAAAATAATCTCCGTGTTTCCGAAAGTTAACTGGTGGTAACCTAAAGAGCAGATCAAAGGAGGACCAGATTTGGGGCTGAAAGATTAGTTAGCAGGTCATGGAACCTAAAAACCGGGATAGTCATAGGAGAAATGGATAGAAAGGGCACAGGCTGGGAGGCATTTTGGAGTCAAATCAACAGCACTTAATTGATTGGAAATGTGAGATGAGAGAGGACCCAAAGATGACTTTCAGCTTCCTCTCAGTGACTGCAAGGGTTAACACCTCCAACTCACTGAAACGTGGCGGGGGGCGGGGGCAGAGGGGGAGCCAAGGGGAGAGGAGAGAAAAAGAAGCAGATTTTGGAAAAGGAATAGGAGTTCAATTTTTGACATGTGAAGTTTGAGTTACCAGAAGAATATCCACCTGGAAGTAATACCCAGCAGACAGTAGGGAATAAGAATCTTGGTCTTCAGAAAAGAAATAGAGATGAGATCCAGAGAGTGTATAGTGAAACTAGAAAGGAAATTGATAACCTAGGAAGCGATTACAGGTAAGAAGATTCAACGACAGAATCTTGGGAAGTACCAACACTTAACAGGTAGAAAGAGGACAAAGTTAGCAAAACAAAGAAATATCAGATATGAAGAAAACCAAACTAGGCTCATATAATACAAATAAAAAAACATAATTCTAGGAAGAGGGAGTAGGACATTGTAAAAAAAAATAGATATCTGACAAAAGGACATTGGTTAAATAAATTATGAAATATTTGTTTAATGGACTATGATACAGACATTAAAATTATGTTGTAAAACTATGAATTACCATCAGAAGATTTAACATTCAAGTTAAAAAATAGTATATACAAAATTATCCCATTAAAAAAATACATATGTGGTGGGGCGCCTGGGTGGCTCAGTCCTTGAGCTTCTGCCTTCAGCTCAGGTCATGATCCCAGCTCCCTGGGATCAAGCCCCGCATTGGGCTCCTTGCTCAGTGGGGGGCCTGCTTCTCCCTCTCCCACTCCCCCTGCTTGTGTTCCTTCTCTTGCTGTGTCTGTCAAATAAGTAAATAAAATCTTAAAAAAAAAAAATACATATGGGGGGCGCCTGGGTGGCTCAGTCGTTAAGCGTCTGCCTTCGGCTCAGGTCATGATCCCAGGACCCTGGGATCGAGCCCCGCATTGGGCTCCCCGCTTCGCGGGAAGACTGCTTCTCCCTCTCCCACTCTCCCTGCTTGTGTTCCCTCTTTCGCTGTATCTGTCTCTGTCAAATGAATAAAAATCTTTTTAAAAAATAAAATAAAAAATAAAAAAAATACATATGTGACTTCAAAGGAGCATAAGGACACTTTTAGGGTGAGGGTCTGGATCCTGACCCCCGAGTGGGGGGGGGTTACATAGCTGTATACAATTACCAAAATCCTCAAAGTGTAATGCCTTAAAAAGGGGCTGGGGTGGGGCCTGTTGATGGGGTTGTTCTGGGAATTAAATGGCACAGTGCCTGAAATACAAGAAGGGCTCATCAGGAGAAAAGAGAAGGGTAACCCAGGACCACTGCATGGAGGAGGAGACATTGGACACAAGGCCTGGAAGGATGAGACTACATTTGGCCCTCTGACACAAAACCCCCAATAAACAAACACACACCCTGGAGTAGGTCCAGACAAAAAAGAAAGTGGAAAAAACTGAGTGCTTTTAGGAGTACTTTTAGACTGAAGAAAAGGAAGAATGGGCCTGGTATAGATGAGGGGCCTTGGTGCTGACTTAATATATGCCACAGAAGAGTAGAGAGACCTATTACTTATTGTTCTGGAGAGTGGGATAAAGGAGGGAAACTAGGTAGGAATGAGAGTGGGGCTTGTGGGGGTCAGGGAGTAGAGCCAGTTTTAAGTTAAGGTAACTTGAACTGTTATGAGATCTAGGGAGAAGGAAGCCACTCCTTACCAGATTGGTTTGACCTGTCGGAGATACCCAGAGGAGGTTCTTGCATGGATGACCTCTTCAGTTCCCCCTAGTTTTTGACTTTCTGATTTTAAGTACATGAAACCCTTTCCAAAGGCGATAAGATTTAAGTTCTGTTATTTTCAGTCTGTGGAATGGATGTCAACCTTGTCTCTTTGGACTGTCTAGCTATATCCCATCTCTTCATGCTTTTAAGCACATCTATTTAAGCGACCTTTATGACCCAGACTGGTGGAGCTTAAAATGATCATATGTGGCTGATAACCACTAATTGCATTTTTAACTAGACCTCTGATAGCAATTAAAGTTGACTTTCGAACCATGTGGGGGTTAGGAGTACCGACCCCCATGCAGTAGAAGATCTGCTATAACTTTTGACTCCCCCAAAACTTAACTAATTATAGACTACTGTTGATCAGAAGCCTTCATGATAACAAACTGTTGATTCACATATATTTTGCATGTTATATGTATTCTATACTGTATTCTTATAATAAAGTAAGTTAGGAAAAAAGAAAATGTTACTTAAAAAACCGTAAGAGAAAATATAGTTATAGTACTGTACTGTATTTATATATATATATATATAAAAAGCCTGCATATAAGTGCACCCGGGCAGTTCTAAGCTATTTTTCAAGGGTCAACTGTGTTTGGTTACAGCTGTATTTGACCAACTATGTTTGTTATATGAATTCACATTAGACTTCATATGGGTGTCACTCATTTTGGCATTCTGTGGTACAGTGAGGAAACCATCAGATGAGGAGTCTGTAGACCCTAGTTTCATGCAGTGGTTTCACCACTTAACTAGATGCATAAGTGGAAGAGGCATTTGACACAGAGGTTCTCAACATGTGATCCGCAGACCCCTGAAGGTCCCCCAAGACACTTTCAGTGGATCTGTGAGACCAAAATTATTCTCATAATAATATTAAGCCTTTATTTGCCTTTTTTCACCATCATGTTGACATCTGTACCCAAGTAATGGTGGGTAAACTCTTTGCACCTTGACGGGAATCAAGGTAGGAGCTCTATACCATACTAGTGGTCATTGGATTCTCCACTGCCATGCACTTGGAGAGAGGTCAGTTTCATTTAAAAGTGTTTTTGATAAAGGAGTAAAAGCTATTAATGATATTAAATCTTGACCATTGAGAACATGTCTTTTAAAAATTCTGTGTCAGGGGGCGCCTGGGTGGCTCAGTCATTGAGCATCTGCCTTTGGCTCAGGTCATGGTCCCAGGGTCCTGGGATCGAGTTCCGCATCGGGCTCCCTGCTCTGCGGGAAGCCTGCTTCTCCCTCTCCCACTCCCCCTGCTTGTGTTCCCTCTCTCTCACTGTGTCTCTCTCTGTCAAATAAATAAATAAAATCTTTAAAAAAAAAAATTCTGTGTCAGGGGCGTCTGGGTGGCTTAGTTGGTTAAGCATCCAACTCTCGGTTTCAGCGAAGGTCGTGATCTTAGGGTCATGGGATTGGTTCCTGCGTGGGGCTTGGCTCAGCATGGAGTCTGCTTGGGGCTCTTTCCTTCTCCCCCTGCCTCTCCCCACCTCTCAAGTAAATAAATAAAAATCTTTAAAAATTCTGTGTCACAAAACAAAGTACACCCAAATTAGCACTCCTGCCGCATATCAAAGAACAGTGGTTGTCTTGAGGAAAAGCATTACTGTAAAGTCATTTTAGTTGTGAGCTGAAGTAACCACTACTTTCATTATAGCATCATTTTTACTTGAAAGGATGACTGACAAACTATGGATATTCAGACTTGAGTATTTAGCAGACATTTTCCTGAACATTAGTAAATTAAGATTATTATTTCCAGAACTCACAATATTTGTCCCAATGGTAAAATTTGAGCTTTCAAGAAGAAAATTAGGATTTCGGAAACCTTACATGTGGCATGGAGTTTGACAGCTTCCCAATAACGAAAGACTCATTTGATGAAATTAGTGATATTAACAAATGTGACTTTTTGATATTGTAGAATGAAATATGTCAACATTTTGGAAGATTTGCTTAACTCAGTCAACGGATATTTTTCAAACGACCAAAGCATAATGTTACTAAATCATGCATGGATAAAAGGTACATTCAAAATGCATGAGAGACCAGTAGGTTCTCATGTAACAGAAAATGGTTTCAGATTCTAGGTTACAACTAAGCTTTAAGAAACTTACTTGTTGAGTTTTAGTGTAGTATCAAAGAAGAATATCCACAATTATCTTTTAAAAAGCTACCAAAATACTCCTCCCTTTTTAAATTACATATCAGTGAGGTAAGATTTTCTTCATATACTTCAACCAAACAACATATGGCAACTGATTTGAGAATCTAGCTATCCTCTATTAAGTCAGACATTACAGAGATTAGTAAAAATGTAAAACAATAACACTATTCTCACTGAATTATTTTTTGTTTTGGAGAATATATTATTTTTCATAAAATTTCTTTGTTTCTGTTAACATATAATAGGTTTATTATTGTTATTTCAAAAACAAATATTTTAAACATTTATGTTTTAATTTCTAATGGGGGAATGTTTAATAGATATAACCTTCATAAACAAAAACTCTTCTTTTATATTAGCTTTATTGAGATATAATCCATATGCCATAAAATTCACCCATTTAAAGTGTGTTGTTCAATGGTTTTTAATATGTTCAGAGTTGTGTAATCATCATCATAATCAATTTTAGAACATTTTCATTACCCTAAAGGAATCCCCTATCCACTAGCAGTCACTCTTCATATCTCCTAATGATTTCCTCACCCTAGTCCTGGGCAACTGCTCACTATTCTTCTTTCTGTTTCTATAGATTTCCCTATTCTAGACATTTCATATAAACAGAATCATACAAGATGCAGTGCTTTGTGACTGGCTTCTTCCACTTAGCATGTTCTCAAGGTTCATCCATGTTGTAGGATGTGTCAGTGATTCATTCTTTTGATGAATTTCTGATGAATAATATCCCATTTTAAGGATATACCACATTTTGTTTATGGATATTTGGGTTGCTTCTATTTTTTTGGTTATTGTGAATAATACTGCTATGAACATTCATGTGTAAGTTTTTGTGTGTACATACGTTTTCAATTCTTTAGGATATCTATCTAGGAGAATTGCTGGGTCATATGGTAACTCTGTGTTTAACCCTTAGTAACTGCCATGTAGTTTTCCAAAGTAGCCAGCACCGTTTTACATTCCCATCAGCAGCGTGTGAGGGGTCCAATTTCTCTGCATCTTTACCAACACTTGTTATTATCTGTCTTCTTGATTATCGCCATCCTAATGAGTATGAAGTTGTATCTCATCATGGATTTGATTGGCATTTTCCTAATGACTAATGATATTGAGCATCTTTTCATGTGCTTATTGGCCATTTACATATCTTCTTTGGAGAAATATCTGTATGAATCCTTTGCCCATTTTAAAATTGGATTTTTAAAAAAATTGTTGAATTATAAAAGTTCTTTATATATTCTGGATACTAGTCTCCTATCAGATATATAATATGCAAATATTTCTTGCATCTTGTGCATTGTATTTTTACTTTCTAGATAGTATCTTTTGAAGCACAGATTTTAAAAATCTGATGATGTCCATTTCACTTTTTTCTTTTATTACTTATACTTTTGATATCATATCTAAGAAATCATTGCCTGATCCAAGGTCCCAAGTATTTACACTTAACTTCTCTTCTAAGAGTTTTATAGTTTTAGCTCTTACATTTAGGTCTTTGATCCATTTTTATTTAATCTTTGTATATGGTGTGAGGTATCTCGGTAATTTTAAGACCATAAACAGGTCCTGAGAGCAAAATGTTTGAGATTCAGTGATTTACTTCTCTGAACCTCAGTTTCTCATCTTTAAAATGGTGACTGTATTTGACTTACCACCTCCTAATGCAACTATAAGTCAAAGGAAATGATAGAAATGGTTGTACATAATAAACGTAAGCACTCTTCAAATATAAGCCATCATTACTGCCATCATTTCTTACATATATATTTCTGTCAACCTGCTGAAAGATCCTTGAGCCCTTCCTCTTGTTCTCCACCTGTCACAGCACTTTCCTCATACTAGACACATAGCAGATCCTTGGTAAATATTTATTGGTAAACTGACTGATAATATAGCATAAGCAATCTTGCCTGTGTTCTCAGGGAGGTAGAAAGAGAAGAATTTACTTTTTTGGCAGTCGCTCCTCAGCCACTTCCTGCTGTCAACGGGTTAAGCTTGCAGTTAACTCGCAGTCTTTTTCACTTGACCTGTTCAGCCAAATCTTCCATGTGTTATGTTTGTGAAATTTTTTTGAACAGAAGTTTTTTGTTTTGTTTTGTTTTTTAAGATTTTATTTATTTATTTATTTATTTATTTATTTATTTGAGAGAGACAGAGAGAGAGCATAAGCATAAGCCGGGAGGGGAGGCAGAGGGAGAAGCAGGCTCCCCACTGAGGAGGGAGCCCAATGTGGGGCTCCATCCCAGGACCCTGGGATCATGACCTGAGCCGAAGGCAGACGCTTAACCGACTGAGCCACCCAGGCATCCCTGAACAGAAGTTTTTTGAATAGAAGTACGGGACTTTAAAATTATTTCTAGTAAGTTTCATTTATTTGCTAATCTTAAGTTTGGAATCCTAATTCTTTCTTCTGAGATATTAAATATCTGTTCTAGCTTTGTTTAATTGAAAGTAGGATAAGCACACTTTCCCTATCGCAAATAAGAGGGCTGTCTAGGTCAGAGCCAAGGACAGCATGAAATGTTTTGTTTTGTTTTCCACTAGTCTAAAATGAGACATTCTTCTCTCCTGAGTACTGTGTAATGAATGGATGAGCTCACCTGATCTACCAAGTTCATTCTGTATCCTCCAACCAGTTCCCTTATTTATGTCATAGACTAGCCTTAGAATCAGAGCCAATAGAGTAGTCAGTGAAAGAGAAAAGGAAAATATTTGAGAATTTGGTAGATTAAGGGTAACATTCTGTACAAAAAAATAACTATTGCTAATAGTACCTGTCTTTTATCCATGGTGAAGGCAACACAGTGAGGTGAAAGTGTAACAGTCTGTTACCCAAGTGTTGAAGACTTGGCAGGTGTGGGTGCTTGCCAAAAGCAGATGGACCCTGAGGCCATTCCTGCCTCTACAGGAGGAGAACCTAGAGAAAGAAGGAGAAGGTGCATTTAGAATCAAGGGTTTTGAAATTAAGACACTCAGTGAAATGTAAGGAGGATGAAATACATGAGGAGAGACGATCTAGTTTTGATGTTTGTAACTTTAATTGCCTACACTAATAATAGATTAAAAATGATCCAGGGCTCCCAACAAGATCCTGACAGAACAGATCCCAGACTCAACTAGTGTCTCCCTTTCCTCTCTTGGTGCCCTGGTTTGGGTGTGGAGGTGGTGGCCATACTGGGGGGCGATTGGTGAGATAGGAGATAAGACAATGTCAGGATCATAGATCTGGCGGTGGTAGGGGGGGAATGTCCCAGTGGGCTCTGTTCACTTGAAAAGTCTCTTACAGTCTCTTTGCATTTTGCTTTTATTTTATATATAAGTTACACATACACATAGTTTATTTTTTATTTTTACTTTTTAAAAAGATTTTATTTATTTATTTGACAAAGAGAGACAGCGAGAGAGGGAACACAAGCAGGGGGAGTGGGAGAGGGAGAGCAGGCTTCCCGTGGAGCAGGGAGCCCAATGCGGCGCTCGATCCCAGGACCCTGGGATCATGACCTGAGCCGAAGGCAGACGCTTAATGACTGAGCCACCCAGGTGCCCCCACGTACACATAGTTTAAACCATTTTATAAGCCTTATTTTGAAAATAGCAATACCTCATCCACCACTCCTTACCATGCTTCTATGGCTACTTATGGATTTAAAATTTTTTTATGCATTATTTATTGTCTCCCACTATGGAAGATGAGACTTTCACCTTCTTCACCATCACCACCTCTCCCACCGCCACATCCCATTTGTGCACATGGGTATATGCACGTTTCACTTTTCCTGTCCTCCCAGTACAGTTGTGTTTTATGTTTTGGTTATATCAATATTCAGTGTTGATATTACCATGACTATGTAAATATTGTTCACTCAATAGCCACATAATATATCCCTGATTTCTCTCCTGTGCAACTTTTTGTTTTCTCTGAGCCTAATGATTGTCTTTTTCCTTTTAGTTTTCTAGGCACTTACCATTAATTCAACCCAAATTCCCTACCAGTGGTCTGTATCTGTTCTTAATACATTTGGTTACATTGGGCATTCTATCAATCTCATCTTCTTAAAGAGATCTCTCCTGGAACCTTCTCCAGGTTCTCACCTGCTCCAGCCTGGACTGGCTGCTCTCCAAGCCTGCTGACTAGGTCTTATTTGGCCAGTTCTCTTCAGCATCATTCTAGAGAGTCCCTTTTCTTCTCTCCTACTTTGGATTTCCTGCTCCTGGATCCTTTGTGTTTTTTCCTTTCTTGGTTTCTTCTTATTTTGGAAAAGCCCCTTCTCTATTAGTCTCATGAAAAAGCGTGTTCTTAAGATATTCTCTGTCTTCCATTTTCCAAAATATCATAATGATGTCCCTCGGTATGGATCCATTTTCATTTGGTATCAAGGCCTTGGTGGACTCTTTCAATCTAGAAATGCTTGTCCTTCCATTCTGAGAATTGTTTTGATTATTTCCTCCCGTTTTCTCTCTCTCTCATCTCCAGAATTGATCCTCCATTTTTTTTTGAATCTTTCTCTCTTATTTTCCACATCTTTTTCTTTTGCTTGGTTTTCTAGGCGGTTTCCTCAATTTCATCTTACAAACCTTGTATTGAGTTTTTAAGATCTGCTATCATACTTTAATTGGCAAAACTCTTTTGGAATTTTCCTTTTTATTGCATATTGTCTTGTTCCATGGATGCAATATTTTCTTTTTTTCCTTTGAGATTATTAATGATAGTTTGAGGGAATATTTTTCTTCGCACTACATAGTCTCTTGTCCTCCGAATATTTTGTTCCTGTTTTTTGTTTTGGCAAATATGTTTCCGCAGATAACTGATGATCCTTGGCTGTTTATTCATGTATCTAGTGAGGCACCAAAAAGCCAATCAGAGGCTCTGAGCATGTGATAGGGCACATCTAGTGCAAGCAGATCTTTGTGTTCCTGACTAGACTGTTTGTTTGCATCATTCCCAATACTATATCATAAGTTTTTCTGTAGGCTGTCAGAGTCTGCAAAGAAGCTTCTTCCAATCTCCTGCTTGAATAGTTCAGCCTGGATGCCAGCATTTTAGAAGCTGAAAGAAGAGAAGAGCTGAGGAGTGTACGCTTCAGTATATATTCTACTTAACCCCCACCTTTTTGTATAATACTGTGTAGTTTTTGTCTCCTGCTTGGATCCGGACCAATACAATAACTCTGCCCTTAGAAGAATTGGTGTTCTCCAGTCAAGAGATGCTTGATTACAACCCTACCAATGAATAAACCTCCAGTGTTTTGCCTGGAGTCGGGGGAGGAATCTCCTCACAACAGAACAATTACCCTGTCCTAAACCATACCTTCACACCATTCCCCACCCCCATCCCCACTTCCAAAAGTAGCTGGTACACCAAATCTTGAACACTTTTGGGTTCTTCAGTGTAAATCATTTGCCTCTTGGGTTTCCCCACTGCCTGCTTAAGCTTCAGCTTTCTAGGTTCTACTAAGACAGTTAATCCCTCACCCATCTGTTTTTCAGCTTCCTAAGACCTTTTTCCCTGTCCTTTTTGATCTTCTGGGATTATGCCTTAAAAAAAAAAAATCCCCTTACCGTTGTTTTACTAGGGTTTGGAGAGGGAGGAAAGGCATGTGTTCACAACTTCTTCCTTGTCTTGAAACTCTCCTGTAGGTTCTCAGAACCTATTTATCCCACAGATATGTATTGAGTGCCTCATATATATTAGGTACGGTTTAAACACTTGGGATACGTCAATGAACAAAACAGAATATCTTTGCACCGTGGAGTTTACATTCTAGTGTGTGTGTGGAGGGAGAGATAATAAAAATTAAACCTAAATATACACATTACATAATCGGTATTATACAGGTAAGGTAAAAAGTGGAGCAAGAAGTGGAGAATTAAAAGTAATGGGCAGGGGGATAGGCTGCAGAATTTAGAGTGATCAAGGTAGGTGGCACTGAGAAAGTATATTTGAGCAAAGACTTGAGGGAATTACATTCATAAATATGTATATTCCTAATAGGATGTGTTTCTACATATTTTCCACAAGTTTTATCCTCTCTTTATTCTTAGGCTGAAGATAGACCGATGTCTTCTCTTTATTTTGCACCCTCACTGCACCTGGCATATGATGTTACAAAGGACCCGACATCGCCGTTGGCTGCCTATGTGCCTGGAGAGAGATTTGAATTTAGGGGCTGACTTGCCATATTCTTTTAGGTAAGACACCATCTGAATCTCTGTGGCTTCATTTTTATGTGGAATAATAATAAACCACTGGACCTCATTCTCTTCCTGGAAGCCAGTATCTATGAGCTTCTAAGATTAGTAAAGGAAAAGCACAATGAAAATTGAGGTATTATAATGACATTTTTAACGATGAATGAGTGGCAGAGCCCACACTTGTTTGACAGGGAGAAAATATTCAGCTTCTCTTGGACATTAGATTAGATTTAAGTTGGGGAATATTGAGGTAAGCTGGTTTGACTTTACCATTCCCATTCACCCACCCTCAAGCCCCAACCCACATTCTTAAAGGCTGGCTTCATGATCAGATGGCCAAGTAATGTTCTTCCGTTCAGGGTCACAATATAAGGAACTAACTTTAAGTGAGCATTTACATGCCTGGCACTATGCTGGTGCTGCTGAGACTCATAACAGCCTGATGAGACATAAGTTACTAGCCCTGTTTCCTTTCTTTTCTTCTTCTTCTTTTTTTTTAAAGTAGGCTCCATACCCAACATGGAGTCCGATGTGGGGCTTGAACTCATGACCCTGAGATCCAGAGCTGAGCTGAGATCATGAGTCGGACACTTAACCGACTAAGCCACCTAGGAGCCCCAAGTCCTATTTTCAAATAAGGAACATGAACCTCAGGAGGTTAAATAACTTGTCTAAAGTCACACTGCTAATACGTGGTACAACCAGAATTCAACCCATGTCAGTCTGATTCCCAAGCTTGAGCCCTTTCTGCACACCACACTGCCTCTTAGGACAGACTCCCAGAATTGCATTTCAGAACGTTTTATGATTCATCAAATACAGATATTAAATTGAAGAGTTTTTGAAATGTGAGCAAACTAAGCTTACAAAAATAAAGTAAAATCCTATTTTATTTAGTAGGTGTTTTAGTCTGGGTTCTCCAGAGAAACAATCAATGGAATATCCATCTTTATCTTCTCTCTCTCTCTCTCTGTCAATATATAGATAGATTTACTATAAGGAATTGGCTCACATGGTTATGGAGGCTGAATAACCAAGATCTACAAAAGTCAAGACCTGCAGTCAGAAAGCTAGAGACCTAGGAGAGCCGATGGTTGAGTTCCAGTCTGAGTCAGAGTCCAAAGAAGGGAGAAGACCCATGCCCCAGCTTGAAGACAGAAAGAGAGAAAGAATTCTTTCTTACTCAGCCTTTTATTCTATTCAGGCTTTCAGCAGATTGGATGGAGGCCCACCCACACTGGAGAGAGCATTCTTCTTTACTCAGTCTACTGAGTCAAATGTTAATCTCACTCAAAAAGTCCTCACAGAGACACCCAGAATAATCTTGAACCATATACCTGGGTGCCCTGTGGCCCAACCAAGTTGACACAAAATTAGCTATCACAGTAGGTAATAAATTTAGAAAATTCATTTCTCTAAGAGAAGCTATGGGAAAAGAAATATAAATGGTCTTTTAATACATGGTGTAAATACTTTATTTGTTGCATTGATGTATCTGTTGAATATTGTGTGTTCTTTATACAAGTTTTTAAATGGTTTGGAAAAATTCATTGGCAAAAGCATAAATATCAGGGCACCTGGGTGGCTCAGTCGTTAAGCGTCTGCCTTTGGCTCAGGTCATGATCCCAGGGTCCTGGGATCGAGCCCCGCATCGGGCTCCCTGCTCGGCGGGAAGCCTGCTTCTCCCTCTCCCACTCCCCCTGCTTGTGTTCCCTCTCTCACTGTGTCTCTCTCTGTCAAATAAATAAATAAAACCTTAAAAAAAAAAGAGCATAAATATCTACTAAGAGCACATGGGATGAGGTTAGTGGGGCTGAGAATAATCCTGATCTCTTTTCCCGTCATTTTGAAAAGACATGGCTCCTGCTCTAAAGGACTTTATTGTTTCCTGGAGAGACTGACTTGTAAACAACAATTAGAATATAATTGTCACAATGAAAGTCGGTACAAATTACAGTATGCAGTAGGGCAGAATGAGCACACAAATCTACCTTTGTTTGGAGCAGGGGAGGGAAGAGGGACAGAGAAAACTTCACAGAGGAGATAGTTTGGCCACATTTTTACCAAGGCCTACCTCTGCCTAGAAAATCTCATCTTGTACATGGCCAGCTCAAAGGCCAGCTCCCTACAAAATGTCCCAAACATGACATTGTCTGGTAGTATAGATAATTGTATATGTATAGCTTACCTCCTCTGCTAAATGATAAACTCATTAGTGGAAGGTATCTCCCATACAGCCTAGAATATTGCTGACACACACTGTGTATTCAGTAAATGCTTACTGAGTGAAGGATTGAAACAAAGGAGTAGGGGCTACACCATTTGGCTCCCATTCTCCCAGATACTTGACCCTTTAAACATTTTAAGTAATTGCTAAATCAGACTGCTTTTTGCTATTGTCAAAGTAACAGGAAGACTTCAAAACAACCAAACAAACAAACAAATTCTTTTTAAGGTCATCTGCCCTATTCCATGGTACAAAAAACATGTTATGTAACATTATAAAATCTGGCCAACCAAGAGGGCTTTCTCTAGTTTTCTGTTTCTTGCTTCCTTAATAAACTCTACATTCTCCGTTCAAAAGATCTTGCCAACACTAATTCATTAACACTGTACCCATCAGCAGAATGAAAAATATTTGCATATCTCTTTGGTATAGCAAGGGAAAAGAGGTCAGAAGCAATTCAGGACTTGGAAGCTATTGGCTTTTATACTCTCTGTATTAAGAGTCTTCCTCTTTCTTTTCCAAACTGTTCTCCCACTCCATATGGAAATAGGGAATTTGATTGTGCCCCAGGATTTTGTGAGAAATATACACTGGCTATAATCTAACAGACCTGTATGAAATAGGTTTTGTTTTTTTTTTTTCCCCATAGCTTTTTATACATGTCTACTTAATGATACTATCTATATAGATGAAACCGGAAAGCTATGAAAACATAGGTGAAAATATTTGTGGATAGGTGAAAAATTATACTGGCTTATAAATCCTCTATGTACAACCTGCAGAGTAAAGTACAGAATTGTTGAATCACTATATTGTACACCTGAAACTAATATAACACTGTATGTTAATTAACCATAATGAAAATTAAAAACAACAATAACAAAAACAAAAACTAACCTGCAACCTGGGGTTTTAGGTTGGCAGAGAGACACCAAAGAGCAAACATCAAAGATGTCCCTTAGATTTTCTTTGCCACCTGAGCCATGCTTGTCACTTGGACATATCTGTGGAAACCAGGCTTGGAATCAAAATCTACTAACAGGTCTACCCTTACAAAGAATTGCAATGGGAAATCTTTCATTTAGGAAGATAAGAGGCAAGTACTTGCATATCATAGTGAGAATCTTTAGATTTCCTTCATGAGGGAAATGCCTTTTGCATCTTGTCTTGGGACCAAGATAGGAGATTCTAGGGGGGAAAAAGGATTCTGTTCATGAAGACGTTTTCAATAATAATCACAATACTTTTTATTTTCTTAAAACATTTTTTTTAAAGATTTTATTTATTTATTTGAGAGGGAGAGACTGAGAGAGAGAGCACATGAGAGGGGGGAGGGTCGGGAGGGTCAGAGGGAGAAGCAGACTCCCTGCCGAGCAGGGAGCCCGATGCGGGACTCGATCCCGGGACTCCAGGATCATGACCTGAGCCGAAGGCAGTCGCTTAACCAACTGAGCCACCCAGGCGCCCTATTTTCTTAAAACATTTTACAGAAAAGGCTATTCTTGAAATGATTTAGTTACCACAAGAATCAGGAGGAAACACACAGGAATCCACTGGTTTCACTCTGGTATTGGAGGACCAGTATACACCATCTATGAATGTTTCCAAACTTCAAGATGAGCATAACACTTCTGTCAGTTACTAGACTTGTATGAAGAAAGTGAACCTCTTCATAATTATTCAGTGAGGGACCTTATAAGGATGTAGTGTGGGATAAAGAGGATGATGAGTCTCTCCATCGGGGTATGGGTTCTAAGATTCAGTGGTGATAGAGCGGTGCCAGCCAAGGGTAGAGTGACTGCTTGGGGCAGGAATGAACTGCTTTCTGTCAGTTCTTCTTCCTTTCCATTTTGTGAGCATACTCTTCTCTGTCCGTGTTCAGTATATTCATCGCACTCTACCCTCTGTCTGGAAGAAATAGACACCGGCCCCTCATAGCCCTGTTCTTAGTATAACACTGAAGGGTTTACTTTCAATTATCTCTGGCTTTAGAAATCTATACTTCTTTCTCCCCAGCCTGGTAATTAAATGAGTGATTCAATAAAAGGAAAAGGAATTGGTCAGGCTTTTTTTTTTTTTTTGATGTCAGTAAAAGGTATACCTTCTTATCTTTTGTATTCACCCTGCAAAGCCAATACATTTTTAAAATCCTGTATTTGTAATCCTGTAAGGCTACAACTGACTTAAGCCCAGATTAAGATAAAGTGTCAAATTCAACCTCAGACAGAGCTATGCCAGAATTTTGACACTAACCTAGAAAAGTGGAATTCTTCTCTGGTTCAGCTAAGCATCCCTGCTCCCAAACTCTCAACAAAATTAAAATTCTAGAATCTTAGAATTGGACGGGACCTTTGTCCTTGTGATTACCCCTCCGTCTTGGAACCCATGAGTCTTGCCTCCAAAAATGTCCTTTTATGTGACGTGGGACTCTGGGGAACCAGAGTTTTTTGTCTGTTACCTCTTTGTAATCAGAGAAAACACAACTGGCCAAGATTGTTGTCAGTATGTGGGTGTGGCTGGAAAAAAATACCCTCTGTGACCAAGAGTTCTTTCTTCACTGTATTCTGCTTTCATACTGTTGCTCATGAATAAAACATATTCACATGACATTTTGTACTTTTCTTTCCTTATTCAGTTGATGCAGATAGCCACTTCCTCCTGGGCAGTAGGAGAGAGGTGTTGGCTCTGTGTAGCTAGAGATTAAGCAAAAGACGCATGAAAAGCTATAGAATTTGCTTAAGAGCACATGATGGGATCCACTTAGAAATGAGATGAAAAGTCAAAAGTCTTAGACTCTGGTTGATAAGTTGGTCTGCTTTCTTCCCTACAAAAAAAAGCTTATCTAGTTTCCAGGACAAAAAAAAAAAAAAATCCCTTCCTCTCTCTTTTAAATTAAAAAATATCATTCCTCAGCGATGCCTGTTACAATGGCAGGCACTGGGTGCCCGGCTCATACGGTATAATTCCTGCTTTCACAGAGCTCGTGGTCCAGTGGGATGCACGGACAGGAAACAATGACTAACCATTTTAAATGTGTCATAGTGTTAGGAGAGAAAAAAGAGCATCATGAGAGACAGTAAGAGAAGAAAGGACAGAAGAAAAGAAAGAAGGAAAGGAGAGAGAGAACCAGAGCAATTTCAAACATAAACTTTTTACAAAAATACAAACTTGGGCCAGTTTGAAAATAGGAGCCTGCACTAAGGTGGACACAATCGCTTTGTTTTTGTCGAATAAGGTAAATCATTTGGAAGGTCACATACAGCAAGAGCAGTGAGGGTCAATCTGAATAAAGTTGAGACAGAGACATGCTCCTCCGAAAATGTCAGAGGGAGCTGTGGCTCGTCTAACCGGGTATTGCCACCTCCAGTCACTGACCTCCCTGTTCTCTAGAGTGACTGCTTGACGTGTACTGGTTTTTCCCATGGCTGAATGATTCCTCTGCCAACTTGGCTTATGAAATGTTTATAAGCAGTTTAGAACGTTGTGATGAAAGGCACAAGACAGGTTCAGAGGGATTTTAAATCACACTTTCCTGTTTTCTTTTTCTCTTTCTTTCTTTCTTTCTTCCTTCCTTTTTCTTTCTTTCTTTCTTTCGTTCGTTCTTTCTTTTTTAATGAATAGGTAGAAACAAAGGTTACCAGGAGGATTTTCAACAGGTTTGCCTCTAACATTTGCAGAACTACCTGTGAGACAACAAACAAGGGTCCACATACTGTATTTCAATAGCTAAAATGTATAAATCAAGCTAGCAAACTTAAATAAAATAGGATAAAGAGATATTCTTTCCTTTTACCTTGACATATGCCTTCATGCTCTAGAAGGCTAGATTTGGGTGTTATGGTATGGGAAGAGCTGGTCCCCAGCCCCCAGCCTCTGGCCCCCTTCTCTCCCTACCCCTACCTATCCCTGTCCCACACTGGGAGGGCCCTTATGCTCCTTCAGGTGAACCCTGTCACTCACATGATTTGGTTCCAGTCACACAACCTTTAAACAGCCACCCATGAGGTCTGACAATGTGTGCACAGGTGTATAGTCCACCCTTAGAGGTGAGACACAGGCAAGAGGCCCATGCAGGCTCTGGAAGTGGGCTTGGGGCTATTTGGGCAAGAAATGCTAGGGTTCTAGGTCATACTGTGATATTCCTTTAAGTGGAAAAACCGAGAAAGAGATAGATATTTCTAGGTCATATGGCAAATGATTTGCTGAGCTAGGATCAAAAATTCATAGGGCCAAGTGTATCACCATCTCTTCTCTACGATTGCACCTGGTGAGCTCCTGCCTTTGTTTAGAAAGTGTAGGTAGAGCTAATGCCTACCCACTGTGTCTCAAGGGTTACCGCGAGGTCCCAAATATCTGCTGGAAAAGAGTATTCCCCATTGATCTGTCATATCTCCATTCTCCTTTTCTATGTACTCTGAAATTCACATGTTTTGTCACACAGTTTGGGAAGTTAAAAAAAAAAGATCGGGATATAGCCTTCAGGAAGTCTTTATTTAAATGGACATTTATTGCCTGAAAGACAGCAGGCTTTAACGAGAGAGTCCTTTACACATCCTCTATTTGTGGTTTTGTTTTGTTTTTTCTAAAGATTTTATTTATTTGACAGAGAGACACAGTGAGAGAGGG
>NC_138374.1:25610159-25634929 GCF_054177405.1 Leptonychotes weddellii | reverse complement strand
GAGAGGGAAAAGCAGGCTTCCCGCCGAGCAGGGAGCCCAATGCGGGGCTCGATTCCAGGACCCTGGGATCATGACCTGAGCTGAAGGCAGACGCTTAACCGACTGAGGCACCCAGGCGTCCCTCTTTTTTTTTTTTTTTTAAGATTTTATTTATTTATTTGACAGAGAGAGAGACACAGCGAGAGAGGGAACACAAGCAGGGGGCACAGGAGAGGGAGAAGCAGGCTCCGGCTGAGCAGAGAGCCCGATGCAGGGCTTGATTCCAGGACCCTGGGATCATGACCTGAGCTGAAGGCAGACGCTCAACGACTGAGCCACCCAGGAGCCCCTATTTGTGGTTTATATAACAAGTGCAGCTCAACAAATACTACTGAATATATCTCTTGGGCCAGGTACCGATATGGATTTGGCAATAAATGAGACAGATATGGTCCCTGTCCTCATGGAACATCACAGTACAAACATGATGAATGTCACAAAAACAGAAGCCACAGAGAGCTTGGAGAGGGCACAATGTGAAGAGCTGACCTGGATAAACTTTCTGACAATTTGAAGAAAATGGGAACTAGTTAAATGAAACGTTAGTGGGGCAAGGGGCAGCGGAGTGCTCTATGCAGACGGAAGGAAATGTGTTAACGCTCAAAAAGTTGAGTAGAGAGCAAGGAGGAAGGGTGGCCAGAGATAAGGTAAATTTATAAGCAGGGAAGGAAGGACCAGGCATAGAGGGCCATGGTAAGATGTATAGACTTCATCCCATTGAAGGTTTTTATTTTATTTTATTTTATTTTATTTTGTTTTAAGTTTTTTTTTCCCCTAAGATTTTATTTATTTATTTGAGAGACAGAGAGCACAGGTGGGAGGAGGAGCAGGGGTAGAGGGAGAAGCAGACTCCCCACTGAGCAGGGAGCCTGTCTCCAGGCTCCACCCCAGGACCCTGAGATCATGACCAGATGCTTAACCCACTGAGCCACCCAGGCACCCCCCATTGATGGTTTTTAAACAGGCAAATGACATGCAGATTTGCATGTTTGAAAGACCACTATGGATATAGTGTAGTGAATGGACTTCAGGCATAAGGATAGACCCAGGAAACCTGTTTGGAAGCTATTTGAGTAGTCTAAGCGAGAGGTATTAGTGGGGGTGGCACAGAGAGAAGGGGACAAACTGAAGAGAAATTTAGTAGTTAGAATTGGTAGGATAGATAGAATTGATGGGTGATACAATGTATGAAGGAGGAAGAGTCAAAGATGATTCTTTGTCTTTTCCATAGTAGTGTTGATAATGATTTAATTTATGACAAATCGGTTATTTGTGCAATTATTTATTTGATGTCTGCCTTCCTCACTGGATTATAAGCAACCCAAGGACAGGGACCAATCATATGGAACACCTTATTCCCTTGTGTCCATGCCCTGCATAGTATGTGGCACATAACTGTGTTTAAAAGCTATTTATTGGGCACCTGGGTGGCTCAGTCGTTAAGCGTCTGCCTTCGGCTCAGGTCATGATCCCAGGGTCCTGGGATCGAGTCCCACATCGGGCTCCCTGCTTGGCAGGAAGCCTGCGTCTCCCTCTCCCACTCCCCCTGCTTGTGTTCCTGCTCTCGCTATCTCTCTCTCTGTCAAATAAATAAATAAACTCTTAAAAAAAAAAATAAAAGGTATTTATTGGTTAAACTATATTTTTAGTTATAAGCAGATGGGTTTCTGGTGGTATCATTCACTGAGTTAGGGACATGGAGGAGGAAGGAGAAGTTTAGAGAATGAGTTTTGGCCCTGCAGAGTTTCAGCTACCTGTGAAATATCCAAGGGGAAATGTCCTGTGAGCAATTGGAAGTAGGAGTCTAAACCTCAGGAGAGAGATGGGCGGGACAGATATGGGAGTCCTGAGTGTAGGGAAAGCAGTCAAAGCCAGGGAGTATATGAGATAGCCTAATTAGCAAGTTTGGAATAAGAAAAGAGACAGTAGGAGAGCACTCTGAGGAAGTAACATTTAAGGACTGTGCAGAGGAGGAGCAACCAACAAAGGAGATTGAGGGGTGGCCGGAGGTAGGAGGAAACCCAGGAGAAAACGGAGTCTGAAATTTAAGGGAAGAATATTTAAGAAAGAATGAGTCAAGGGTGTCTAATGCCTTTGAGAACTCAAACACAGGAGGTACTCGATAACCAGCTTCAGTATAGGAGGTGGGCAAAAGCCAGAGTGATTTAAGGTGGAAATGGGGTGAGAAAATGGATTTAGCCAATGCAACCAGCCCCCTAATTCATTTATCTGGTTAGTTGTCATCTTTGAAAACAATTATGCTCCAGCAAGGATGTAACGAAGGACCTGAATTTTTAAAAAAAGCATGGAACCTGAGTGGACTTAAGTCCTCGATGAGGCAATCACATGGAGGTTCAGGGGAATAAGGAGGTCTCCAGGGTGAGTGCCTATAAGTAGGAGGAGAATAGGATAGATAACGAATTATTTCATCATTTTGCCTTGGGTCAGCCCTAATCCTCACCTTCAAAGAATGTCAAAGGATTTACTGACAGGACTCAGCCAATGGAACTCCACCTCTCACAGACAGATTTCGCTAAGGCCCTCACTCAAATAGCAAGAAGATAAAGTTCTGTTGAGAAACTTTAGGACATGTCTCCAAGCTTTTCAACATCTTCCCTGCAAAGAAGCTATCTAGTGGAGAGCAAAAAACATTGAAGAAACAGCAACAACAAAACCGCTCTTAGCTGAGAAACTGGGGTTAATATTTAGCTAACTTGTGGTTCGGGGATTTGATTTATCATGTATCATCATTCTTGCCCTTATCTAGTTATAGGGATGTTAACAGAACTAATAAAACCATTTGTGTGAAATGCTTAAAACAAAATCAGTGATAAAAATACAAGGTAATACTTCATTTCCTAAAGGTTTATAAATTAAACATTAACCTAAAGTGCCATTTATTACTGGAGGGTTACACATTCAGTCCAATTGCTAACTAGAAAAATGGAAAGATAAACTACAGATTCTGTCTCTGATTTGGAAATTTCTAGGATTATAAGGTCAGGGAAAGTTGGCATGAAAAATGCCTTTCCAATCCTTAAGTACAGAAAACCAGACCCTCATCACAGCCCTGACCTTGGTGGACCCCCCGGTGACCTTGGGTCCTCGCAGCACCTCAGTTAGGGGGCTGTACACTCACCTACTCGGCCTGGCTAGCCAGGTCTCAGTTTTCTGCTTCCTAAAGGCCTTATCTTCCGAGCTTAAGGGGTTGGGAAGAGTCTTCTCTTCCCTGCATTCTCTATGTCCAATCATTTTCACCTTGTAATCTTTCCTAGAACTTCTTGTTCAGGAGCGGTTGAAGTTGATTTGAATAGAAATTGAGTGGAAAGGGGCACCTGGGTGGCTCAGTGAGTTAAGCAGCCAACTCTTGATTTCAACTCCGGTCATGATCGCAGGGTCATGGGATCTGCTGGTGTGGGGCTCTGTGCTCAGTGTGGAGTCTGCCTGACATTCACTCTCTCCCTCTCCCTCTGCACCCCCTTACCCCAGTCCCCCATCCCTCCTCTTTCTCGCAGATGCACTCACACACACACACTCTCTCTCTCTAAAATAAATAATAAATAAATCTTAAAAAAAAAAAAGACGAGAAATATGAGTGCGGAAAGTTCAGGAAGTCAAATTTCTACAAAAGCAACATCTCCATGGCACATGTAAGAGTCTTATTAATAGGTATGCTAATTCAGAAATTAGGCAAAATTGGGAATAAAGAAGTTATAGGAAAGCTGTCCTTTCAATGTACTTTGGTAATGGCAAACGTGTTTTTGTGTGTATTTCTCCCCAGGGCCTACTAGTGATAATGAGGATTAAGGGGCTTAGAAGCAAACTCCAAAATACCCAAGATGGGAACTCCAAAAAGACAAGTCTTCATTTCCTTTCATCTTCACCCATCTCTTTTTCTCCAGTTAAGTGTTCTTGGATACCATAAGCTCCTTTCTAGTATTGTTTCCATCTCTCATTACAATTTAGAAAAGGGCCCTTAAGTCTGTCCCTAAAATTCATTCATTCAACAAAGACTTAAGTTTCTTTCATTTCTCACCATTGTGCCAAGGGCTGCAGCTACAACTGTGAATTAGAATTGATCCTCAACTTCAAGGAACTTATGGTTTAGTGGTGACTCAAGAAAAAGGAAATTCGAAGACCTCTGGCGACGTAAAGCATTTTCTGGCATATAAAGGTGATAACGCCTGGATCTACTTTTGTAGCTAAGTACATCTTCTGATTTTGTATTATTGAAACCATGACTCCAAGTCTAAATACACCTATGGATTCATATAACCTTACATGTTTACACTGTTAAATTTTAAACCAGTCCTTAAGTAGAGGGCTTTTGCAGTTCATTCATTCTGGGGTTTGTTTCAGGTATTTCTTAATACTGACGCACTTATCAGAAGACTTAAGCATACCCACCAATTTTGAGAGTCAAAGGGCATATGTGTTAATAAGCACAAGGTTTGGTGTCCATAAATATTCTCTTTTCCCCAGTTCCTTTTTTAAAAAAATTAACAAAGTTTTATTTTTCAAAATGTGCAGTTGGCCTGGGATCTCTTCGTGCCTCTTCACCAGCAGCTAGGATATCTCCAGCCCGTGTGTTTCTGGCGTAAATGACTTGAGCTCTGTGCTTTGAAACCAGTTTAATAAGTCCTTTACTAAAGAGCTTCTGAAGGGCTGCCCTGGCCAGGGGACCACGAATCTCCTGTCTCTGAGACAACAGCCAGGGTTATAAGCTTATAGTTGGGAACTTCCTTACAAAGTTTGTCATATGTCGCTTTGTCAAACAAGAATGTTATTGAGCTTGTCTCGAACTTTGCCTTTGGACCACTTCTTTTTGGCCTTACCCCCAGATTTGGTCACTAGGTCTTTGTCTTTCTTGGCTGACTTTTCGGCATCTCTCTTCTTGTCATCCTTGGGCTGTATGGTGAGGCTCAGAGAGCAGCTGCTACCCCCATGGCCTCACTAAGATGCCAGAGGTAAATGACTCTTCTCCCTAGTTTTGATGGCTTTGTTTGCCTTGAGAGACATGTTTAATCATTACGTAGAACTCATATTTAACAAACAGCTTTGCAAAGCTGAGCTGTGATGTCTTCTACTTTGTTAATTTGACTATCTGAAAAGTGTTTTTACAATTTAACATCTGGCTCTTTACTTCAAACACTTGGTGCTTAAAACTGAGATACAGTCAAAGAGAGATAAAAGTTTACGATGTCATACCATGACAATTTAACAATATATATTTTTAAAGATTTTATTTATTTATTTGAGAGAGAGAGAATGAGAGACAGAGAGCACGAGAGGGAAGAGGGTCAGAGGGAGAAGCAGACCCCCCGTTGAGCAGGGAGCCCAACGTGGGACTCGATCCCGGGACTCCAGGATCATGACCTGAGCCGAAGGCAGTCGCTTAACCAACTGAGCCACCCAGGCGCCCGACAATTTAACAATATTTATCCTTTTCCTTTCATTTTCTTTTTCTTTTTTTTTTTTTTAAGATTTTATTTATTTATTTGAGAGAAAGAGAGAGATCATGAGCAGGGGGCAGGGGTAGAGAGAGAGGCAGTCTCCCTGCAAAGCAGGGAGCCCTCTGCAGGGCTCAATCCCATGACCCTGGGATCATGACGTGAGCCGAAGGCAGACACTTAACTGACTGAGCCATCCAGGTGCCCCTTCCTTTCATTTTCTCATTATGAACTCAGTAATTAATCTGTAATCTTTCTACCATTAGTCTTAGTGAATGCTGAGTAGATGAACATAGACATCGAAACCAAGTTTCTTGTGTAGAATAAATCTTGCAATTTCATTTCATTCTTTCATTCAACAAACATTTATTGAAGGCCTTCTAAGGAGAGAAGTATTCAAGGTGTTGAGAATACATAAGTGAACAAAACAGACAAAATTCCCTGCCCCTAAGGAGCTCCCATTTTAGTGGAGCTTGCATTCATTTAACCAAAACTCCTAAATAACCAATTTTGAGAATGGACTCTGCACTGTTAGGGGCAAGGGAGACAGGTGACAGGAATCCCAAATCGTCCGAAAGTTGCAGCATGGTGGAATCAAAGGGTCATGGATTTGCAATCAGAAGACATTGATTGTAGTCTAGCTGTACTAATCCTCTGTTATTTTCTGGGTCTTAGCTTTCTTGTTTCTTAAATAATGGCATCGAATTTCATAATCTCAAAAGTCTCTTCTGGATTGAACAGTCTATTATTCCATAACAGGTAACATGCATTTACTTACTTGCTTAAGGTAAATGGACATACTGTGATTTGTACAGATCATAGAGATTTATTTTTTTAAGTATAGCAATATCCAGGAGTCATCTTAAATTTTTCTTCCTTCTGTAGCTACAGTACAGTATAGAATTATATATTATGTTCAGAGTAATGATCCTGAGGTACTGCAGGATGCTGAATCAGTAAGAGAAGATTTAATTATGTTCATTAGACTACTTACTAAAGCAAGAAAATGCACCAAGGCAATTTAGGGGTATTTCAAACAAAGTGTCTTCTTGTTAATCCATAGTTAATCAGAAACCCAATTAACCAGTATGCTTTATTCCAAGATTTTACTGTTTTTAGACTTATTTATTCTTCTTTACAACCATGACCAAATCACTGATCCAGATCTCAGTCATTTCGCATTTATACCACTAAAATCAATGGATTATTCCTCCCTCAAACAATATAAAAAGCTACCAGAATAATCACTTCAAGAAATAGATATGAGTGAAATGATAAAATTCTGAGTTTTGCTTTAGAACACTCCAGATGTACTCTAAGGTATATGTTCAATTAAAAAGCAAGGAAAATAAAAAGAAATAAAGCAACTATTTTCCAAGTATGCTTATATTTCAATAAATCTTAATCCTTTCTAAATTCCAAATATCTATAAGTTTTTATGCTAAATAAGGTTCTCTGGAAAATCTAACTCACTGGTGAGAGTGTCAGCAAGACTACTTGTCTTTTGAGCTTGTGTGTTTTTCTTTTCTTTTTTTAAGTAAGTTTTGAGACCCAAGATCCAGAGTTGCTCACTCTACTGACTGAGCCAACCAGGCACCCCAAGGTTATTTCTCTTTTATTTACTATATTTAAAAAGCTAAACCTAAAGCAGAATTCTTTGAAATCTTAGCGGACACTAACCTGGCTCAACTTTTTTTTTTTTTAAGATTTTATTTATTTATTTGAGAGAGGGAGAGAGAGAGAGCACAAGCAGGGGGAGGGGCAGAGTGACAAGCAGAGGGACAAGCAGACTCTCCACTGAGATCATGACCTGAGTGGAAATCAAGAGTCGGCCGCTTAATCAACTGAGCCATCCAGGTGCCCCTAACCTGGCTCAACTTTACAGAATAATAAAGCAAGATTTAAAAATTATTTTGGCATTCAATATTTAATTGTAACATTCAGGGAGAATTTTAAGTGTGGCCTATTAAATCTGCAGACTCATTTATCAATCTGAATTCATTCCGGAAATTACAACTTTCTTTTATAGGCTATCCTTTGTACTGTTCCGTGTGGTCTTCAATCAGTGAGGAAATCTTATTTCTCCCTATACTGACCATGAACATCTCAGCAATTATTATCATCCACAATTGCATTTACACTTTTCAAAAAAAAAAAAAAACAACTATACTCTAATTTCCTCTTTCTGTTCCATTTTCCTTTTCTCAACTACTTCCTTTCACTAGTCAGTTAAGCCAGTCTTTTTCTTTCTTTTTTTTATTTTATTTTATTTTTTAAAGAGTTTATTTATTTATTTGAGATAGAGAGAAAATGAATGGGGGGGAGGGGCAAAGGGAGAGGGAGAAGCAGGCTTTCCACTGAGCAGGGAGCCTGACTTGGGGCTTGATCCCAAGACCCTGGGATCATGACTTGAGCCTAAGGCAGACACTTAACCAACTGAGCCACCCAAGCACCCTGGTTAATCCTATCTTTTAGAAACATTACTTTTCAGATCAAGGTAATGCTGGCGTCATAGAATGAGTCTGGAAGTTTCCCTTCTGTTTCTATTTTTTTAAACAGCTTCAGGAGAATAGGTACTATTTCTTCTTTGAATGTTTGGTAGAATTTCCCAGGGAATCCATCAGGTCCTGGACTCTTGTTTTTTGGGAGGTTTTTGATCACTGCTTCAATCTTGTTACTGGTTATTGGTCTATTCGGGTTGTCAATTTCTTCCTGTTTCAGTCTTGGTAGTTTATAAGTTTCCAGGAAGGCATCCATTTCTTCCAGGTTGCTTAATTTATTGGCATATAGTTGTTGATAATAATTTCTGCTAATTGTTTCTATTTCCTTGGTGTAGTCGTGATCTCTCTCCTTTCATTCATAATTTTATTAACTTGAGTCCTTTCTCTTTTCTTTTGGGTAAGTCTGGCCAGTGGTTTATTGATCCTATTAATTCTCTCAAAGAACCAGCTTCTAGTTTCGTTGATCTGCTCTACTGTATTTCTGGTTTCTAATTCATTGATCTCTGCTCTAATCTTAATTATTTCTCTTTCTGTGCATGGCTGAGGCTTCATTTGTTGACTTTTCTCCAGTTCTTTGAGGTGTAAAGTTAGTTGGTGAATTCGGGATTTTTCTGGGTTTTTTTGAGTGAGGCTTGAATGGCTATGTGTTTCCCCCTTAGGACTGCCTTTGCAGTACCCATAGGTTCTGATATGGACCCTCAATTCTATGGTCAACTAATCTTTGACAAAGCAGGAAAAAATATCCAATGGAAAAAAGACAGTCTCTTCAATAAATGGTGCTGGGAAAATTGGACAGCTATATACAGAAGAATGAAACTCGACCATTCGCTTACACCATACACAAAGATGAACTCTAAGTGGATGAAAGACCTCAATGTGAGACAAGAATCCATCAAAGTCCTAGAGGAGAACATAGGCAGTATCCTCTTCGACATCGGCCACAGCAACTTCTTTCAAGACACGTCTCCAAAAGCAAGGGAAACAAAAGTGAAAATGAACTTTTGGGACTTCAGCCAAGATAAAAAGTTTCTGCACAGCAAAGGAAACAGTCAACAAAACAAAGAGGCAACCCACAGAATGGGAGAAGATATTTGCAAATGACACTACAGATAAAGGGCTGATATCCAAGATCTATAAAGAACTTCTCAAACTCAACACCCAAAAAACAAATAATCAAGTCAAAAAATGGGCAGAAGACATGAACAGACATTTCTCCAAAGAAGACATCCAAATGGCCAACAGACACATGAAAAAATGTTCATCATCATTAGCCATCAGGGAAAACCAAATCAGAACCACATTGAGATACAACCTTACACCAGTTAGAATGGCAAAAATTGACAAGGCAAGAAACAACAAATGTTGGAGAGGTTGTGGGGAAAGGGGAACCCTCTTACACTGCTGGTGGGAATGCAAGCTAGTGCAGCCACTTTGGAAAACAGTGTGGAGGTTCCTCAAAAAGTTAAAAATAGAGCAACCCTAAGACCCAGCAATTGCACTCCTGGGCATTTACCCCAAAGATACAGATGTAGTGAAAAGAAGGGCCATATGCACCCCAATGTTCATAGCAGCAACGTCTGCAATAGCCAAACTGTGGAAAGAGCTGAGATGCCCTTCAACAGATGAATGGATAAAGATGATGTGGTCCATATATAGAATAGAATATTATTCACCTTTCCTCATTTAACTCAAACATTTGTATTGAGCAAGTATTGCACATCTAACAATGTGTGAAGCGAGAGTTCGAGGCATATCAGAGATATAGGCTTGGAGGCTGCAGTCAAAGGCTTACAGTCCAGGTAAGAAGACAGCAAACATGTCAGAGCAAACAAAACCAAGAGAAAACCATTACACTAAGCCATGCCATCCTGGCTTACCAGTATCACTTTAGAAACTCTTGGTTGAGAAAACCAAGCAGCTGAAAACTCAGACGTAGAGAAACAAAGTCATGCCACCATCTGCCAGGAAATCTTATGCAAATCTGCAGAGGTGTGAGGCCTTCTCATGCTACCTCTGAACTTTGGAGACTATGTACAGCTATTAGAAAACAAGCAGAGGGCGCCTGGGTGGCTCAGTTGGTTAAGCGACTGCCTTCGGCTCAGGTCATGATCCTGGAGTCCCTGGATCGAGTCCGGCATCGGGCTCCCTGCTCGGCGGGGAGTCTGCTTCTCCCTCTCCCACTCCCCGTTTGTGTTCCCTCTCTCGCTGTGTCTTTCTCGGTCAAATAAATAAATAAAATCTTTAAAAAAAAAAAAGAAAACAAGCAGAGAAGGCAACCAGGTAGACTGGTGGATTTATGTAAACTTGCACACATCTCCTTTCTAACTGTAGTAATTTAGCTGGATGTCACTAAACATGATGAGGCCGTGGAAAAACATGTCCAGGTACAAGTATCAGAAAACTGTGAGTGTGTGTGTGTGAAAGAGAGAGAGAGAGACTTAGGCTGGGGGAAATCAATCAAAAGATTCATGATCAGTGATCCAACCTGTTCCACCAACATAAACCCATGTGTCATTGGGTGGAAATGTCACCAGACAAGAGGCTTGATCTATTAACTACCGCCTGACTTATGTGTACCATATAAAAATATAACTACAAGACATATCTTTCAGCAGGTACTGTGCCACACAGACATGTTCTTGTAAAGTCACACATCAATCTGGGGATCACTACAGTCTCACTCTAACCAAGCCTGTGATAGAGACTGACTTTTAACCTCAGCAGAAGGCTTGTGCATGCCTAGGGCAGTCTCTCCCCAGTTCATTCTAGTTTCACAGTGTGGAGGTTTTGGATTTCTGATCTGGCAAGAATGTTCCACCCCATGCCTTCTATGGGATGTTTACCGAGATTAACCCATAGGTAAGGAAAAGAAACTTCCTCACCTAAAAACATAAGGAAGCGGTGCACTCTGCAGGACAAAGTGGCAACTGCAGCCCTAGTGATTTTTTTTTTTTCTTTTTTATTAAGGACAGCGACCTGCATTTCTTCTCTCCACAATGTGGCGCTGCTGTTCTCAAGGTCATTTTTCAGCTGGCTTAGGGTAGAAAGACGTGGGGGGACAGAGAGGAGAAAGTACAGGGTTGGGGCACAAGGGATTAGGAAGAGGGAGAGGTTAAGAAAGAAAGCCAGTTCTTTCTGCCAGATAGAACGCCCTAGCACCTCAAATCAGATACACTGCAGTAAGTAAAGGCATTTCCTAACCCAAGTAATTCATTTTGGATCATTTAATCCAATGGTTCTCAAACCTGGTTGTTCAACAGAATCACCAGGGAAACACTTTCAAAGATATCAATTCCCAGATTCAATTCTACCCCAAGAAACTGATTCATAAATTCAAGGAGGGGCCCAGTCATCTGTCTTTAAAAATCTCTCCTGAAGATCACTGGGGGTTTGTCTACACAAGACTTGGAAGGAAAACAATAGTTTAGCAGGAATCAGTCCTTGCAGGGCTCTGCAAATAGGGCTTCCATTTTTCAATTCAGTAAGAGCAAATGTAGTGAGAATCTATTCTGTGCCAGTGAGTTCTCTAAAAAATAAGAGCACAATTTATTGAGTAAACTCATCTATATCTTTTAGGAGCTTACTAAGCAGACCTCTGTTTGGTGTTTTCTCTTGCCCGTTTTTGGCAAAAACTCTGTGACACAACAGATTCATAATTCCATAGTACCAGACCCCACTGGCTCCCTTTTATGTACCAATCATCCCAGTTAGGGAACAGGGGTGATCTGGCTATCTTTGGCATCATTCAGAACTGAATTTGTATCCAAATTTAACAAGTCATCAACTATGGGACATTTAAAAAGTTACCTAACCTTTCTGAACCTTTATTTATAATAGGAGATAGTCCTACCTGCTTCTGAAGTCTGTTATAAGATTCAAGTGAGATCATTTAAAGTCCTTAGCAAACTGCCTGGTGCATGGTGTTTAATAAATGTCATTTAGTAGTAGTAGTAGTAGCCTGCTCGCTTGGTCTCTAGAACTTGTCTCAAGCACTTGTGTCATCTAGTGACTCTATGTTCATGGTTTTTCCACGTCCCAATGCCCTGTTTTGAGAACTGCTGGCCTTGCCTCTAATCAGCTGTGAAGAAAGTCAAGTAAGGAAAGCATGCTCCCTCCCCAGAAGGGGCGCGGGTAGATACAATAACTATATTTATCCATCCTAATTCCCTTTCCTATCCCCCTCTCTCTCTGTAATGTTAGAATGATATAGTTGGAACTATACCTGAGCACGAGTTTTCAGACTTTGATGAGCAATAGGATAATCAGGAGCACATATAAAAGGTGCAGGTTCCTAGGCCGCTTGGCAGGATTCTGATTAAGTGAGCCTGGTGTGGAGCACAGGGGTTTCCACTTTAACCCCCAGCTCACACTTTGAGACCCAGGGCTTTAAAAATTACGTAGTCCCAGGTGATGGATATGAACAAAACTTATAGTGGTGATCATTTCACAATATATGTATGTGTCAAATCATCATGTGGTACATCTTATGCGTATACAATGTTATATATCAATTCTATCTCCATAAAACTGGGAGAGGGGAGGACAGAGAATTACCGAGTCCCAGGGTAGCAAGTTGAAAAGCTCTCAGAGGCCAAGCAGATCATGCACGTGTTTGAAGGGGCAGAGTGTAAGGTAAAAAAAGGTGTGATGCTTACCAATTAGAATTGGAAAGTATGTGTCTTTCTTTCTAGAAATTAAGTGATAATGCACAAACTGAAATAATTTTCTAGACAAATAAAATCTGTCTTTAAGCCCAGAAAGGTAAAAGGACTTGTTCAATGTTACTTGAGTAGTGGTAGAGCTGGGCCCAGAGTCTCACTTTGTGAATACTCTGGTCACCACACCATCTTATTTCACAAGTGGATTCAATAGTCTCCTTCTTCTTTGGCCTATGAAATCTCAGACCCAGTGGGAGGAAAGGAAAAATAGCATCGAGAAAGTCCAGCTCGGAGGATTACTCTAGCCTGGACTATTCCACCAAACAGAATTTTCTTAGGGAAAAGCAGCAAGAGTTCATGGAGGGGGCCTTTGCCCTGGGGCCCTGAGTACCAAAGCTTTCTCAAACTACAGACAAATGCTCTCAATTATTTTGTGATAGATCTTAACACTCTTTAAATGTTTATTTTCAAAGCAACCAAAAGCAGTTTGTATCCTTCCCAAGGGAACTATCCACCTGGTAATGGTGATCAATAACAAAAACTATCAGACTATACTAGTTTTTAAAGATGTCCCCAACATACCATTAAGTGGAAAAACCAAATTGCAATAAAAATGTAGACTGTGAAGCAGTGGGAAAAAACACATACCTACATATGTATGTGTGTATATATATATATATAATGAAGGGACAGGAGAACGTTTGGAAGGTTATGTTCCTCTTAACAGTAAATGCCTCCAGAGAATGGGACTGAGGAGAGGAGAGCGTTCCCGTTTTATTTTATATATCTCTAAATTTTTGAAAAAACAATTAGAACGTCTCAGTTTATACATCTCCGCAAAAATCAAACTACGGATAGTAAATAAATAGCAGTGATGAGAGCATAGTTACTTAATCTCTCTAAATTCCCACATAAAAACCGAGAGAGCAACAGAAAGCAAAACAAAAATCTATGGACCACATTTTGCAAAGCTAGGTGACAAGGTATCTCCATGAATGTCGGGCAGGGCAGAGCAAATCAGCAACAGCCAAAACGTTCGCATAATTTCAGCATCTGGGCCAGAAAGCAACAAGACCTCTGACAGGCACCCCACAAACTGGAAAACCCCCAAACAGCCAAGAGGAAAGGGAGGTGAGTCAATTTGAGAACACAAGATTAAACTGAGAGTTTGGCCTAATCCTATTAGTGGCTGAGGGCATGGGGCCCATAGTAAAATCTGAATCTTAGAACAATCTAACCCCTTAGCATCTCTTGACACTGACCAACCAGGGCTTCATTCTGGGACATGGCCACACACTGAGATAATCAAAATTAAGCAGAATTGGGATAACAGAGTCAAGGAAAGAGAAGGTCCAGATCAAGTCGGGGAGGGAACAATGTCAGGAAGCTCCAGTCAGCAAGCCACCATCCTTTTAAACTATACTTGTATCTCCCAAAATTTTAGGAAAACCAATAGCACATAAAAATAAACAACAGAGGGGCACCTGGGTGGCTCCATTGGTGAAGCATCTGACTCTTGATTTCAGCTCAGGTCACGGTCTCAGGTCCCAGGATCGTGAGATTGAGACCCCATCAGGCTCTGTGCAAAGCGGGGAGTCTGCTTGAGATTCTCTCTCCCTCTATCCCTGCCCCTCCACCAGCTCGCATGCCTGCACGCACACACTCTTTCTCTAAAAATAAATAAATCAACCTTAAAAAAAAGAAACAACAGAAAAGTATCAAGGTTAAATCCAATAAAAGTCATTATCCTGAAAAGGAAAATAAGCAGCAGAATAACATTTCTACAGATAACATAAGCACACCAGAAAGACTACGACTGCTATACTCTGCTTCAAAACAAACAGAAAACCATTGAAAAATAATACAAGACATAAAAGAATAATAGAAATCCAAAATAGAAAAGCTCAGAAATAAAGTGATAAAACTCATGGAAGAATCAGAAATAAAAGAAAAAAAATCAGAAATAAAGATTAAATGATGAGGAACATCACAGTGAAAAATACCACAGATGATGCCTTAAGATAAATAAAAGGTGAAGAGAAGGGAATTAAAACACCCCCCAAAAATCAGGGCACTTGGGTGGTGCAGTCAGTTAAGCATCTGACTCTTGATCTCAGCTCAGGTCTTGATCTCAGGATCATGAGTTCAAGCCTGCATTGGATTCCATGCTGGGCATGGAAACTACTTTAAAAAAATTAATTAATTGGGACGCCTGGGTGGCTCAGTTGTTTAAGAGTCTGCCTTTGGCTTGAGTCGTGATCCCGGGGTCATGGGATCGAGTCCTGCATTGGGCTCCTTGCTTAGCGGGGAATCTGCTTCTCCCTCTGCCTGCTGCTCCCCCTGCTTGTGCTCTCTCTCTCTCTGACAAATAAATAGATAAAAATATTTTTAAAAATAATAAAATAAAAAATTAATTAAAGAAAAGAGAGAAAGTGACAAATACCAAAGATAAAATAAGAACATCGAATGTAAGGATAATGAGGTATCAATACTCATCATTGGGAGAGATCCCAACTATATCGGGAAAATAAATGTTTAGAAATTTTTAACTTTTTAGTTTAGCTTAAACTAAAAAAGATTAAAAGTTCATTCAATGCTATTGAAGTTGTTTCGCTAATGAGAACCCAAACCCCCTTTCCTAGGGAAGGTATCCTCTACCTAGTTACAAAAACAAACACTCAGGTGGAGAGAGTAAAATGGGTCAGAATCCCTTACATCTTGGACTGATCCAGATTTTATGCGTCCTTATGCAATGTGGGGAACCGTCTTTAAGAAAAAGAATACAAAAAAATGCCTTATTTCTGTAAATTTTACAAAAACATGGCAGTTCAAGGTGTCCTAATTAAGCATGGGAAGTTTACCTCTACCCATGCCTACTTCTAATACCAGAATAGGCTGTCCTCTAGCTTTTTTTAATGATTTTTTTCAAAAAGACTTCATTTTTCCAGAGCAGTTATAGGTTCACAGCAAAATTATAAGCAAAGTACAGAGATTTTCCATATACTCCTGTCCTCACACATGCACAGTCCCTCCCATTATCAATATCCCCCGCCAGAGTGGTACCTTTGTTATAATTGAGAACCTACACTGACACATCATAATCACCTAAAGTCCATAGTTTACATTCAGGTTTACTCTAGGGGTGGAACATTCTATGGATTTGCACAAATGTATAATGACATGTATCTATTATCATGGTATCATGCAGAGTAGATTCACTGTCCCCCAAATCCTCTGTGCTCTACCTGTTCATCCCTCCCCACCAATCCCTGGCAACCACTGATATTAGTCTCCATAGTTTTTGCCTTTTACAGAAAGTCCTTTAGCAGGTTGCTGTTGCTGACACAGAATAGCTTGCCTTTATTTTTAACTTTATCCTATTTTCTATTTTTTTTTATTGTGGTAAAAAAATACGTAACACAATATTTACCATCTTAACTTTTTTAAAAAAGATTTTATTTATTTATTTGAGATAGAGAGAGAGCACAAGTGGGGGGCAGAGGGCGAGGGAGAAGGAGGCTTCCTACTGAGCAGAGAGCCCGATGTGGGACTTGATCCCAGGACCCCGGATCATGACCTGAGCTGAAGGCAGACGCTCAACCAACTGAGCCACCCAGGTGCCCCCATCTTAACTATTTTTAAGGATACAGTTCAGTAGTGTTAAGTATATTCACATTTTTATGAAATAGATCTATTCTCTTTCCTCTTGCCCCAGACCATCTCCTTTTTTTGTACTATGTCTCTTAACAGCATCCTTATCATTCAGATTCAAAATCTCAGAAATAACCAACAGGTTCTGACGACTTCTATTCCACTTATTAACTCCAATCAGTTCCACCTGTAAGTTCTGTTGATTGAGTCAGCCTCCAAGATGTTTCTCATCTCATCAGTCCCTTCCTTCCCAAAGTAATAATTGCAAGAGTTTTATAAGTGATTCTCTTAGCTCCAGGATCTCTCCCTGGAGACATTTTTTTTTACCAAATTAACATTTTTAATAAAAGTTTTTACTCATGTTACTCCTCTGTTCAGAAAAAACTTCAGTGACTCCCCCTACAAAATAAAATGTGGTGTCCTTAGCCTATCATAGCAGGTTCTGCATAAGGTGCCATAACTTATCTTTTTAGCCTCATCTCCAACAAGCATAGCTTGATTTCAGGTGATCGGCAAGAAGAAAAGAGCCATTTTTGATGTACAAAGCAGAGAATGCATCTCTATCAAGATCATTCCATAACACTACTGTGACACTGATTTCATCAGTATTCTCACTTCAAGAATGCCTTTCCTATCCCCAAACAATGTGAGAGTACATGCTATTGTGAAATCACAGGCAATAAAAATAAAATGTCCATGCTTCTTGCATGTCTGCATTATTTTTCTTTTGGGAATAATCGAAATATAACTTCTCTGGAAAATCATGGAACCAAAGTACTGAAAAAGACTCTTCTGATCTATCCACTTCTCTTTATGTCCATTGTTACCATCCCTAGCCAAACCCCATCTTCTCTCACCTGGACTACCACAATAGCCTCCTAAATTGTTCTCCCTGCTTCTATTCTACACCCCTCTAATCCATTCTTCACACAACAACCAGAATACATTTCCCATAGTATAAGCCATACATGATACTCCCCTGGCTTCCCATTGTCCTTCAAATGAAATCCAAACACTTTGAAGGCTCTTTCTGATCTAGCTTGGTCTACCTCTTTGATCTTATCTCAAACCATTCTCCCCTCTTTGCTTACTATGCTTCAACCATACAGGTATTCCTGGTGCTCCGTACACCTGCCTAACTTGTTCCTACTTTGGCCCTTTGCATTTGCTCTTTCACTGGAATGCTCCTCCCTGAATCTATGCCAGATGGCTCCTTCTTATCTTTCAGGTCTCACCTCATAAATTGCCTCCTCTGAAATGCCTTCTATGACCACACAATCTAAATAGGCCTTTTGGGGTGCCTGGGTGGCTCACTCGGTTAAGCATCCAACTCTTGATTTTGGCTCAGGTCATGGTCTCAGGGTCCTGGGACCAAGCCCCAAGTAGGGCTCTGTGCTCAGCAGGGAGGCTGCTTGAGATTCTCTCTCTCCCTCTCCCTCTGCCCTTCCCCCCCAATCGTGTGCAGGTGGGCACATGGGCATACTCTCTCTCTCTCTCTCAAATAAATAAATAAATCTTGGGCGCCTGGATGGTTCAGTCGTTAAGTGTCTGCCTTCAGCTCAGGTCATGATCCCAGGTTCCTGGGATAGAGCCCCACATAGGGCTCCCCACTCCGCAGGAAGCCTGCTTTCCCTCTCCCACTCCTGCTTGTGTTCCCTCTCTCGCTATGTCTCTCTGTTAAATAAATAAATAAAATCTTTAAAAAATAAAGTTAAATAAATAAATAAATAGGCCTCTGATCATTTCCTATTAATTACCTTGTTTCATAGCATGTATCATCTGAAATTATTTTGTCCTTTGTTCATTATGTATCTCCTCCCCCACCTCTGTAGTGTAAGTTCCAGGACATGAGTTGGTCTCTGTTTTCTTCCCAGCTGTATCCCTGTCCATAGACAGTTTCTAGCACAACACAGGTGCTCATTAAATATCTGTTGAATGAATGAATGAAGGTATTCAAGCAATCTGAGAGCAGAGCAGCCTGTTCTCTCCTTAAATATCTCCAGAGAAGATTCCACCACTTTCTGAAAAATGAATTCCAGCATCCAATAACTTTTAGTTGTCAGGAAGGTCCTCCTAATATCCAACTTAAATCCTTCCTAAGGCAATTGCTGTCTCTTCTTGTTTGGTCCTCAATGGAATCATTAAATTGCCTTTTTATAGTCAGTAATAAATTTGTTATTGGCCCTCTTAACACTAGTGCTACTTCTCACATTTTCTAACACTGTTCTCTTCTGTCCTTGTCAAAATTCTCTGGCTCAAGCTTCATTGGTGAGCCCAACACTGAATATGAATATTACTGCTTGAACATGCCTATATAAGGAAATCTCAACATAAAAAAGTAGTCTGTACATCATCTCACCTCTTTCTTGATCTCTTTTTCTATAGGTTCTGCATATGAATTCATAAGGGTCTTTTGTGAGGATGCTTGGACCTTCTCAAGAATCTGTAGGTGCAAATGAGAAGTTGCAAAATACCGCAAGGGTGTAGATCCTAGAAAAGCTTCCTCAACATGGCCAGCCCCCCTGTGCTTCGGCTCCCACACAAAGCCGGTCACAGGTGCAAGGTCTGAAAAAAAATTTTTTTTTTTAAAGATTTTATTTATTTATTAGAGAGAGAGAGAGAAACAGCATGAGAGGGGATAGGGTCAGAGGGAGAAGCAGGCTCCCCGCTGAGCCGGGAGCCCAATGTGGGACTCGATCCCAGGACTCCAGGATCATGACCTGAGCTGAAGGCAGTCGCTTAACCAACTGAGCCACCCAGGCGCCCAGGTCTGAAAATTTTTAAAAGGGGCGCCTGGGTGGCTCAGTCGGTTAAACGTCCAGCTCTTGATCTCACCTCAGGTCTCGATCTCAGGGTTGTGAGTCCAAGCCTTGAGTTGGGCTCCACTCTGGGCATGGAGCCTACTAAAAAAATTAAATATATATATATTTAAAAATTTATTTAATAAACAAATATTTCGTAAACAAGATAATAAGGACCTCCTGGGGTCCAGCTGCTCGGACTGCTCCCACCTAAGCAAGGGGCCAGGGATGGGTCCTAGGAAAAGTCCCAGACTGGACCAAAAAGTCCACAAGTGCCACTTATACCAGCAAGACCCTGTACTACCGGCTGACAGGTAAAGCCTGGTACAGCAGGGAGTAAGCCCCAAGAACCAGGATATGACCCAGTATAGGCTGCAAGGACCTGTCTTATCTTAGCTTGGCTGCCCCAATAACTCAGCCTGCACCGAGGTGATGACCCCACAGCTCAAAGTTGGGATGCCAGCCCCTCTTTGGCCTGGGACTTGGACCCCAGAAGGAGCAGACAGCTGGGGGCAGGGTGGGATGGGCAAAACAGGTGATGAGGATTAAGGAGCACACTTGTGATGAGCACCGCGTGTTCTATGCAAGTGTTGAATCACTATATTGTACACCTGACACTAATATTACACTGTGTTAACTGGAATTTGAATAAAAACTTAACAAAAAAGAAAAGAAAAAGGAAATCAACCAATATAATTCATGTATTTTTTATAATAAAGATAGATAACATGTTTATTCACTAGATGGATAAAATGTATAGGATAAAATTCAACATCATTCATAACTTAAAAAAAAATCTCTTATAAAACTAGGAATAAGTGGGAACTTTATCTGATAAAGCCTCTACAAAAACTCCCTGTATCGGGTATCCATCACCGCATGACAAATTACCGCAAAGCTTAATGGCCTAACACGATAATAAACATTTATGTTCTCACACACTGTCTGTGGGTCAGAAATTAGGAGCAGTTTAGCTGGGTGGCTCTAGCTTAGAGTTTCTTAGGAAACCCTAAGAATATTGGTCAGTACTGCAGGTGTCTGAAGGCGGGACGGGGGCTGAAGGAGCCCCTTCCGAGGTGCCTTACTCACAGAACTGGCAAATTGATGCTGGCCGCTGGGGGGAGGCCTCTCTGCCACACTGACCCCATGGAGGGTGCATCAGTATGCTCCCAACACAGCATCTGGCTTCCAAAAAAGAGCAAAGGGAGGGGCACCTGGGTGGCTCAGCCGTTGAGCTTCGGCCTTTGGCTCAGGTCATGATCCCGGGGTCCTGGGATCGGGCTCCCTGCTCGGCGGGAAGCCTGCTTCTCCCTCTCCCACTCCCCCTGCTTGTGTTCCCTCTCTCGCTGTCTCTCTCTCTGTCAAATAAATAAAATCTTTGAAAATAAATAAATAAATCCCTAGTAATTAAAAATGTATCTTACTGATTTAGAGACAGACAATGTAACTAATGAAATAAAATAGCCCATGCATAAATGGAATCTTGGCTTATGATAGAGCTGATAGTAAAGAGCCATGGAAAGGATGATAGCCTTTTTGATAAATGGTACTTGGTTACAGATGAAAAATAACTAAATAACTACCTTACCCCATACACAAAAATCCATTCTAAGCGAACCTGGAAGCCAATGTAAAGAGTAAACTATAATGGAACACTACATCAAAAACTAATGATGTATGGTGACTGACATAACATAATAAAATTAAATTAAATTAAAAATAAAAGAGTAGACTGTAACATTTTCAGAACACAACATCAAAAACTATCTTTACAACTGATGGGTAGGAAAGCATTTCTTAAAGAAAACACAAAAGGCACAAGTTACTACTACTACTACTAATAATAATAAATGTGTTTGAATCTCAGATGTCAACAATTCTACAAGGCACCATTATATTAAGAAAGGAAAAACATCACCAATTAAATTGTAGGACAATGTTTTCTTATTACTTAGAATTTTTTATCTTACACTATTATAAACTTATTTTTTAATTTTACTTTTTTAGATTTTATATGCATGCATAAGAAAGAAAATTTGAGGGAAATAAACTAGTCAAAATATTCCTAAAATGTTTTCATATTTAGAGCCTGAATCTTAGCAATAGTTTTTGATTCCATTCTTGACAGCTGTGTTTTCCACATAGCAGCATCCTCTACCATCAGGAACCCTGGTGATGACTGCGCTTCTTCTTTTTTTGTTTTTAATTGAAGAGTATTTTGCTATGAGATTGGATATTTATTTAATAAGATCTGTGTTCAATGTGGACTCGTCTCTGCGATTAGCTGTGGAGTGTTTGTTGTGCCAGTCTTTGGGTCGTTTTCTGGGTTATTTACACTGATGGGGGGTGTTACCTAGTTGTGTCAGTAGGACAGGTGAGCTTAGGGCCCTCCTACCCTGCCATCTTCCCTGGAACTCTTCAGGATTTTCTTCCAAGCCAAGGCACCTATTTTGCAAATTTTGACACTTCCTTTGACACTTCCTTGATTTACCAGGAATTGTCAACAGCATATTTCAGCCAATGACCAGGATTTATATATTTTCTGCATAGTCTTTAAATAGTCTCTTGTTTGATGGGGAGCCTGGAAGGTTCAGTCAGTTAAGCATCCAACTCTTGATCTCAGCTCAGGTCATGATCTCAGGGTTGTGAGATGGAGCCCAGTGTTAGGCTCCCTGCTGGGTGTGGAGCCTGCTTAAGATTCTCTCTCTCCCAGGATGCCTGGGTGGCTCAGTCGGATAAGCGTCTGCCTTTGGCTCCGGTCATGATCCCAGAGTCCTGGGATCGAGTCCCACATCCCACATCGGCCTCCCTGCTCAGCGGGGAGCCTGCTTCTCCCTCTGCCTGCCACTCTCTCTCTCTCTCTGGCAAATAAATAAAATCTTAAAAAAAAAAAAAAGATTCTCTCTCTCCCGTTCCCTCTGCCACTCCCCTGTCTGGAGAGCTTTTTCTCCCCCTCTCTTAAAAGAAAAAAAAAAAGTCTGTTCTTTGAAATGTCAAAGAATTGCCCTTGTCCAGTATGAGATTAGGAGTCACAATCAGGTCCCTGGATGGGCAGGTAAGAACAATTACACCATGACTTGTTGCCTGGCTGGCAGGCATGGAAGACTCATCAATTGTAAGAGATGCTGTATTAGTTTCCTATGGCTCCCATCCCAAATTACCGCAGCTGTGGGGCTTAAAACAAGGCGCATTTATTCTTTCATTTCGGGAGGCTAGAAGTCTGCAATCAGTTTCATCAGGCCAAAAGCAAGTATGGGCAGGGCCATGTTCCCTCCAGAGGCTCTAGGGGAGAACCTATTTCCTTGCCTTTTCCATTTTCTAGAGCTGCATTCCTTAGCTCATAGCCTCTTCCTCCCTCTTCAAAGCCCAGCTGCAGAATGTCTTCAAATTTCTCTGAACTTCCATTGTCCTGTCACATCTTCTCCCTTCTGTCACTGCAATCAAACTTCCCTCTGCCTCTTCCTTATAAGGACACTGGCAATTACATTTTAGGGCCCTCCCAGATAATCCAGGATAATCTCTCCATCTCAGAATCCTTAATTTAATCAGGCTTGCAAAGTAACATTAGCCATATAAAGTAAGCGTCACAGATTCAGGGTTTCAGACATGGATGTCTTTGGAGGATACTATTCAGCCTACCACAGATGATAAATGTGAAAAAATATGCATCTATGAATTGATGAGATATGGTAATATCAATAATGGCTAATTTGCTTTTGGGGCACCTGGGTGGTGCTGTTGGTTGAGCGTCTGACTCTTGGTTTCGGCTTAGGTCATAATCTCAGGGCTGTGGGATTCAGCCCCACGTCAGGCCCTGTGCTCAGCACCCAGAATCTACTTGAGGTTCTCTCTCTCACTCTCCCTCTGCCCCCCCCACTTATGCTCTCTTTCTAAATAAGTAAGTAAATAAATAAATCTTTTAAAAATTAGTTAATTTGATTTCATGTGCCAAGTACTGTTCTATGAGCTTCACATATAATTACTTATTTGTTAAGTTTGACACAAGAGACTACCTTTACAACCTAGGGGTAAGGAAGGATTTCTTAAATAAGATACAGAGGCATGAACCATAAGTGAAATGATAATAATAGTAATATGAATAAATTGCTATTAGTAATTACACTAAATTATTACATTTTGTTAATTATAACATTAAAATTAAGAAGTTCTATTAATCAAAAGACACTATAGAAAAAGTGAGAAAACAGGGCGCCTGGGTGGCTCAGTTGGTTAAGCGACTGCCTTCGGCTCAGGTCATGATCCTGGAGTCCCGGGATCGAGTCCCACATCGGGCTCCCTGCTCAGCGGGAAGCCTGCTTCTCCCTCTCCCACTCCCCGTTTGTGTTCCCTCTCTCGCTGTGTCTTTCTCTGCCAAATAAATAAATAAAATCTTTAAAAAAAGAAAAAGTGAGAAAACATACCACAAACTTGGAGGAGATATTTGCTATGCATACAGCTGACAAAAGTTTAACGTGCAAGGTATATAAAGAATTCCTGGGGCGCGTGGGTGGCTCGGTCGTTAAGCGTCTGCCTTCGGCTCAGGTCATGATCCCAGAGTCCTGGGATCGAGCCCCACATCGAGCCCCGCATCGGGCTCCCTGCTCCGCGGGAAACCTGCTTCTCCCTCTCCCACTCCCCCTGCTTGTGTTCCCTCTCTCGCTGTGTCTCTCTCTGTCAAATAAATAAAATCTTAAAAAAAAAAAAAAAAGAACTCCTTATAAGGAAGAATTTATATTCATTAGAAGAGGAAAGACAACCTAATAGAAAAAGTAGGTAAAAGACTTAAACATACACATCATAAAGTGCCTAAAGGGGTGCAAAACACTAGTTGGAGTGTAAACTGTCACAATTGCTTTGGAAAATAATTTAACATCATCTTGTAAAATAGAAGATGTGCTAACCCTATGATCACAAATCCCACTTTAGGTATATACACTAAAGAAACTGTTGGGCTACGTGTAACAAAAAACATGTATAAGAATATGGACAGCACCACTGTTAAATACTAGCCCAAATAATAGCAGCAGTAAAAATGGATAAATCTGTACAATTGAATACTCCATATCACACTGAAAATAAACTCATTTCAGCTACATATAACAGTGTGGATAATCTCAGGAATGTATGTTAAGTGACAAAAAGCAAATCGCAGAAAAATACATACGGTACAATTTCATTAATATAGTTCAAAACACCAAGCCAAACAATATTGTTTAGGAATAAAACATATGAACAGCAAAGGCAAGCTAAAAAAAAAAATTAGTTTTCCCTATCAATTTTTCTTTCCTAGTCTTGGCATATTTCTTCCAATCTTGGCATCCAGTGGAAATGGCTCAAAGTAAAAAGGAATGGGTTACCCAGGATCCCTGGGTTACTGATTGCTTCCCACCTGGACTTTCCGTATAAAGACCGGGAATTCTTTTTTTTTTTTTTATTCTTATGTTAATCCCCATACATTACATCATTAGTTCTAGAGGAAGTGTTCCATGATTCATTGTTTGTGCATAACACCCAGTGCTCCATGCAGAACGTGCCCTCCTCAATACCCACCACCAGGCTAACCCATCCTCCCACCCCCCTCCCCTCTAGAACCCTCAGTTTGTTTTTCAGAGTCCATCGTCTCTCATGGTTCGTCTACCCCTCCGATTTCCCCCGCTTCATTCTTCCCCT
>NC_138374.1:25473649-25609659 GCF_054177405.1 Leptonychotes weddellii | reverse complement strand
AGAGAGAGAGAGAGAGTGGGGTGGAGCGGGGGAGCAGAGGGAGAGAGAGAATCTTAAGCAGGCTCCATGGCCAGCACGGAGCCCAATTCGGAGCTCTGTCTCACAACCCTGAGATCATAACCTGAGCCAAAATCAAGGGTCAGACACTTAACCAACTGAGGCACCCAGGTGCCCCTGTCCACAGATCAACTTTAGAATAGATTAAAAAAAAATACTCTGGAAAACAATAGATTAAAGTATTAACAAATAAATTAACAAATAAATTAACAAATAAATTAACAAATAAATATTGAAAACTTAATAAACCTGAAGTGCCAGGCATATATTCAATCACAGTGGCCTCTATTGTAATAAAGAGCTAATTGCATCCTCTTTCATTCACTTAACATGGATCAGTATTTGTCTCTTCTCACTTGGATTTCTGCAACTGGCCCTAAATTGTCTCTGCCTCTAGTCTCATCCATCATTGCCAAAAAAATAATCCTTCTGGTATACAAATTTTATGTCACACACCCGCTTATCACCCTTTGGTGGTTTCCAGTGGCCTTCAGGATACAATCCAAACTCCTCAGCACAAGGTCCCGCCCCACCTGCATCCTACCCAATCCTCTGGCCTTCCTTCTATCTCCATGTCACATCACCCACACTAGGGCCACAGAGAACTACCCACAGTTCTCCACATGTACCCCGCTGCTTAACAGATCTGTTATTCCTTCTGTGTGGAACCCCCTTCCTCCTTGTGACTACTGATGAACTCTTGTTTAGTTTTTGGACTCCCCCCACTCTTTACATATGCTCAGAAGCCTGTCTGCTCTGCCCTGTTTCCTTAGGTGCCCAGCTGCTATGCTTCTCTAGCACCTCATGCACTTCTTTCCCTTAACACTTCTGAGTGTTTACTGGTCTGTTTCTTCCAGACTATAAATGTGGTGACAGACTTCTCTATGATTATAATTCAGGGTCTTACCCAGGGCTTGATGCATCACAGACCATTAAGTTTTTGCCAATTAAGTATAGAGACAAATGAACATTTCTATGTTTTCTCGGGAAAAAGTACAACAAAGCAAATGTACCACTATCAAAGAGATTTAAGTAGGAGTAAAAAAATATAGCAGAGTGTTAGGACATTAATAATCATTTAAAAGAGTTTACCACTCGGGTGTCTGGGTGGCTCTGTGGGTTAAGCATCTGACTCTTGATTTTGGCTCAGCTCATGATCTCCGGGTTATGGGATCAAGCCCTGAGTTGGGCTCTGTGCTCAGAGTGGTGTCTGCTTGAGATTCTCTCTCTCCCTCTCCTTCTGCCCTCCCCCTGCTCTCTCTCTCTTTCCTTCAAATAAATAAATAAATAAATAAATAAATAAATAAATAAATAAAATCATTTTTAAAAATGTTTCCTACTTAAGAGCATTTAGTATATTGCTTTTTTGCCCTGTGCCTTTATTTCCACATTTTTAGGTCTAAAAGGATAGTAGCAAGCAAACATCTTATCTTCAGATAAACTAGGGTAGAAGAAGATTCAGAAATTTGATTGTAAAATGCTTTGATATATCAATTGTTGGTATAAAATTCCAGGAAACCTAAAAACATCTTGTTTCAAATATCTATAATATTAAAAGTTCTTAAGTAATGTAATGTAGTTCATTTTTAGAGGAATTATGTAAGTGCAGTTTGTTTTTACATAGAACCTTCTATTTGAGGTCATCAAGAGGAAATTCCAGTCATAGGATTTAGAGAAGATGAGAGATTGAGAAAATTATATAAACCTCAAAGTTGCTAAGAGACTAGATCTTAAGTGTTTTCACCATGAAGAAGAAATGATAATTATGTGAAGTGACAGAGGTGTTAGCTAATGGTAATCAGATTGTAATGTATCAGACCAACGCATTGTACACATTAAACTTACACAAGGTTATATGTCAATTATATCTCAGTTTTCAAAATGGAATCTTATAAAAACCCATAACAAAAAAACAAACAAACCAGAAACAGACTCAGGAATACAGAGAACAAACTGGTGGTTGTCAGAGGGGAGGGGAGTGGGGGGAAGAGTCAAATAGGTAAAGGGGATTAAGAGGTACAAAAAGAAAAAAAAATAGAAGGTTCTAAAGTTGAAAACAAACATGAAGTACTATGGAACTCATAAATTTATATATAATCCATTGTACCTAAGACACTGAGATAACTCTATTCTCCAGTATCAAGGTGATCAAAGCAGCAACACTTAAAGAAAAATAAAATAAAATATAACCATGAAAAAACCCCCAGCAACACTTAAGTCCAAATTGGAATAAATTAAAAGTTGCCAATTCTTTTGCTAAGCTGAAAACAACCCAAATATTCTGCAAAACAAGGGTGCTGACAATTTATACACCTGACAATTTATATAATCTTCCTCCTTGGAAAAAAAAGAGAGATCTTTAGGCCCTAATATAGAAAGCTGCAAAATATATTATTAAATGAGAAAAGCAACTTGCAAAATATAATCTATATAATCCCATTTTGGTGAAAATTTTACATACATATTTATATTCATACATGCATAATTTAAAACCTATAAGATCATCTAAAACTTAGCAGTTGTTATACTGGACTGCAGAGTAGGAGGTGGGTCATCAAAGAGGATTTGCACTCCTTATGTATTTTTGTCATGTTTAAAATTTTACAATACGAATGCATTAATTTTGTACAAAAGATAAGGGTATTAAATTTTCCCTTTGTGGGAAAAAATTCTGAGATAGTGGGGGAGTGCATCAAGAAACTTGTTTTAAATTAACTCTCTTTTCACAAAAAAATCACCCAAGTGTGTTCTACCTCCTATAAGTTTTTTCTATCCCCTGGGAATTAATTCCCTAGTCAAGTAAATGGAAAGAACTTTGTCCCTAATGTTGTCAGGGAAGAAGTCAAGATTGAAATTCAGGAGTCATTACTCTTTACCTTCCTAGGACTTGACTCTAGGTCTTAAATAGACTTGGCTGCTTTCTTCCTTCCTTCCTTCCTTCCTTCCTTCCTTCCTTCCTTCCTTTCTTTCTTTTTTAAAGATTTATTTATTTATTTGAGAGAGAGAGAGAAGGGGGGGCAGACGGAGAGGGGAAGCAGACTCCCCGCTGAACCAAGGGAAGCAGACTCCCCTCTGAGCCAAGAAATGTGGGGCTCCATCCCAGAAATCCGAGATCACAACCTGAGCCTAAACCGAGAGTCAGAGGCTTGAGCTCAAACTGGGAATCTGAGGAGTCAAATGCTTAATGACTGAGCCACCCAGGTGCCCCTGGTTGCTCCCTTTCTGAATGACAAAGGACAGAAAGATCTAGGAGGGTACAAACTTTTAGTTGTAAGATGAATAAGTTCTGGCAATCAAATGTACAGCATGGTGACTATAGTTAATAATACTGTATTGTGTACTTGAAAGGTGCTAAGACAGCAGATTTTAAATTTCCTCACCACACACACACACAGTAACCGTGTGAGGTGATAGATGTGTGAATTAACTTGATTGTGGCAATCATTTCACAATATAATATATACATGTATCAAAACATCACATTGTACACCTTAAATTTATACAATTTTTGTCAATCATACCTCAATAAGGCTGAGGGGGAAAAGAAGAGAGAACGAAGGACCTAAGGTTGAGTGGAAGTCAAAATCTACTAAGCTTATGTCACACTTAGGAATCACAAATAAAGGCCTGGTCTGGAAGATTCCAGGTGGACAACAAATTAGTCAAAATACTCAGGTCAAGAGCCCTCAATCATCCAGCCTGAATAATCTGACAATGAATTAATCTGATAATTCTTTCTTTTCCAGTTGAGTTTGCCCGTGTAGACCTGGCTGGAAAGGGTTCTGAAGAGCCAGCAACAAGGATAAAAGGAAGAGAACAAAGACAGACCATTGCCTCTGGGGAGCCCTCAGGAAAGGCCATGTGGATGCCAGTCCAGGAGATGTGGCCACGTGCAAGTAAGTTGGGGGCCCTTTGAGGACCCCAGAACTGTGACTGAGGTGACCCTTCCTCTCTAGCGGACAAAAGGGACAGCAACTCAGAGATGTGTGAGCAAGAAGCTTCAGTGCCCTACTTGTTTCACCACCAGAGTTTTAAGAGGGTAGGGTTTTGGCTACCTACTGAAATCTCAACCCTTTAGGAAGAGTAGGGGCTCTTCCTAAATTTATGAATTTTAAGTTCAAATTCTACCCTCTTTAGAAAACCTTCCCTAAATAAGCCTATATGATTTATAGTCAGTTTGAAGCAACTTAATACCTTATTAAATTACATTCTTATATTACCACCTTACTGGGCTATAAATGTCTCGAGGACAGAAATCATGTTTTGTCTTTTTAAAATGTCCGTGATGCCTAGCGTCGGTTTGAGAATGTAATAGGTGTTCAACAAGTAAGTGTTCCATGGAAAAGTTGAAAGGAAGAAACCATCAGGTTCCCTAAAGTAGCCCAAGCTTCTTTCTAACTTACAGAGGTGGTTGGGTTGAATCCCCCACATTCTCAAATCAGAGGGCTGAGGTTCACCCAGTGCATGGTATATTTTTCTCTGAAGAAAGCTACTCTGAATGCAGATTAAGGCTCAAAGCCCTACAAAGGACAACCGGGAAAGCACAGTCCCTTCTAAATCCCCTTGGGGACCAGGCTCTCCTCCCTGTGTGTCTGAGTCTGCGGGTGAGTGTGCGTGGGTGGGGGAGGTTGTGGTGGGGCGGGAGGGCATAGGCAAGAGGGAGGAGAGAAACCCCAAGCGGTGATTATGTGGAGGGGATTTGCTATGTCTCTTTTCCTCCCCCCCTTCTTTCTTTGTCCTCTTTCTCCGTGTTCCTCGCTTTGTCCCCTTTTCCTCGTCTCCTTCTTCTGCATTTGTCTGGGAGGATCCTGGAGTGTTCTTTTGATCGACTCAATCTTTCTCTGGCACTTGAGTTCTGATTGGCTGAAGGACTTAGAAGGGGAAAAAAAAAACTTTAATTAAGTAGATAATCTCTTCTTTGGAAGTTTGGCAGCTCCATTTCACCTCCCCTTAACTCTGTTTGGGATCGCTTACACACCACGAAAGTTGGGACTTGAGGAGAATTCCATCCCACTACCACTGAGGAGTATATTTCCCCATCTTGTCTGTCTCCCAAGTTTTTAGAATTTTCTATCTCTGTTGCGCCAGAGGATTATGTTGCTTACGAAGCCTTCTGTGTGTATCTTCCTTTTCACCTGTATCCTCCGACTCAGCTACACCTGGTAAGTAACCTGGACTCCTACCTGGAACTGGGACTAGGTAAATGTATGTAATATATGGGAGAGAGCTCTTTTTCATTTCCTGAAATGTAGGAAGAGTTGGGATCTCTCCTAGGAAAAACTGTTCTATGGAGTAGGGGCTCTTCCTAAATTTATGGCTGATTTCAGTAAATCTTTAGGACCCTGACTAATAAAATAATAGATTTAAAAATAGATTAATAAATTGCTGTACCACAAATATTCTAAGTGGTTTTGGGAGAAATGGACAGTAGCCCCCCCCCTTTTTTTTTTTTTTACCAAATCCTGATGTCAGCATTGTGGAGAAAAGGAAGGTGGTTCAAAGCAAGTTCTACTGTGTTTGAATCTGATCTTTGAGGTGAAGGCTGGAGACAAAATACAATGGGATCTTACTTTGCACTTTCTGACTTCACTTTTTTCAGAATATTCCAAGTAACTACTCACATCATCGTGTCTTAGAGATAAAAATTAGCTTGATCTGTTGAGTTGGTATTGGGTTAACAAACATATTTGAGATAAAATATTTTAGAAATCTAAACTTTCTACAAATTTATGTAATGTATACAATTTACAAATTGCTCAGAAAATGCTCAGAAAATGAGGCAATGTTGATGAAAGTGCTTTGGGAACTATAAACCACCTCACAAATGATAGGTGGTATTATTGTCAGTTTTGTTTAGCTCTTGGAAATCACATAAAGTATCTATACACGGAAATGTTAACAAGTAACTACGCAATGAGATACAAAAGAAAGACCTGGGAAGTGCAGGTTACTAGGGTGTTTGGAGATACACTGAGATATATAAGCGCAGTCTCTTTCTTTATCAGTTTGCATTGTGACCATTTAACCAAGGTATGAATCCAATTGCTACATAAACTGTTGATGAAGCAAGGATAGGGATTTCTTTGCTGAAATCAGCTTCCTGTGCCAAGAACGTATTCTTATCATAAGCTAGTATAGCCATCTTTATGAGAGAGTTGGTTAAGAAATACGCCAAATTTATACAATGATTTGCAAGTCAAGGCAGTCATTTGCAACACCTCCAATTACGAAATGAACTACCAAATAATTGGTCAATTTTTAACTGGCATTTTAATTAAATATTTCACGTTCAAAAAAAAGTCTCTCTTTTTTCCTCTCATGAGAACAAAAAGACAAAAGGGAGCGGAGACTATTTCAGAGCATTTCTACTTATGTTCATGGTATTCTTCAGCTGCTTCAGTATCAGCAAAAGAGAAACACGAGATTCCTTTCCCCAGTCACCAGGGCAGTGTGAAGAATTGTTCTGTAAAAAATACCTTTACTGTGTGTTCCTTCCCTGCTGGAGGGGGTCATGTTCATTTCATTCCAATACTGACAGAGCCACACTGAAAGGTGGCTGGGTTGCTTGTCTGTCCAAATTCAAGTGTCTGGATTCAAAAAGAAAAAAGAAAAAAGAGATGTGAAAGAAAGTTCTAATTTAAAAACAGGGTTTAAGAACCCCTTCTTGCCTTGCCTGACTTTGAGGAGAAAAAGTACAAATCTCTTGTATAATGCAATGAGATTTTAATTGCTTTTTCTCTGTAAGCCCTAATTTGAATTAAACATTTACACTTCGCCAAGGGTCTGCTTTTGGTAGCATTTGAAGAGTGATTTTTACATTTAACATTAAGTCTTGATTATTCTTATAATGGAACTATCAGGGTTCTGCATAAGGTCATCTTCCCCTTTGTGCCATGCAGAGAAATTTGACCAACCACAGCCTTTCAGATGCTTCTCTTAATACTTCATTATCAGCCTTTTATGTAAGGACCTCAAAAGCATTTAACAAATAGAGAACCACAATTTCTGCTTGGCTGTTCAATTGTAGGCTTGCCTGAAATTACTGTCAAAAAAGTCCATCAACAGAAGCTCTTGGGCTTGAAAGGAGGAAATAAAGATGACACTCACTTACAACATGTAGTTTTGCTAGGGTTCTCAAGGCAAGATGACTGGAAATTTTTTAAAAAAGCATTCTCCACCGTTTCTTCTTGTTGGGACACTCCTGAGAATTATCCTTTAGTAACTGGAGAAAAATATTTTCTTTGAATCTGTTTTCCTTAATCCCAATGGCTCCCAAAAAAGAGAATGGGAATGTGTGATACAGCTAAGCAGATAGTGATGGTTATAATGGTGGCCAGAGATGAGCCAATTTGACTTTTCATTTCCAGGACACTCACTCATCTGGCATGAATGGGCCTAGAACACGTTTTTCCTTAACTGTTGCCTTCATTTTACTTCAAATGATGTCTCATAATGATCCTAGGTTTTGCCCAATTCTGCCCATTTCTCCTTTTTCTCTCTCTCCTCCACCCGCCCAACTTGATGACCAAATCAGAAAGATGCACTGGAACACAGAGGTTAACTATGGCTCTGCTCTCATTCTTTCCAAAGCATTTAAACAGAGTCAGTTTCTTTTCTGCGGTAGAGCAAGAATTTATTGAAAATCTTTGGGTTTTAAGGCAGCTTTTGAAATACACTGTTCCTTGGTTAGCTACATTTATGTATTTAAAGTAACCTTTCTATGACCTTTCTATGAATTTCTGTGAAATTTCACCTGATAATGACTTGCAGAACCCCTGATCAGCAAGGGCTTCAGTGAATGTAGGGGGGTTGTCTTGCATCCATACCCTCTCCAAGCATCATCTATAGCTAAAATTATTCTCCACATACATGTGCTACTATTTTTCAAATGTATATTATGAACAATAAAATACACACTTAAAATTACTGAATTCATGATCATTTGTTGTCAAGTTTCTGCTAAGTTTTTTCACTAACAGATACAAAAGAACAAGTGCAATCAAGTGAGGATGCACTAAACTTTGTTACATTAAAAAGAAATTCTCATCCTCAGAGAGGCTGGGCATCTCTGATGTTAGGGAAATAAAAGGTAAGTGAAAGTTCCTTTGGAATCTGGAAAATAATATGCCAGTATCAAAGGGTCACATACCAATAGCTTCCCTGATCAATAAAAAAATTCATAACCCATGAAAAGACTTGGGATTCATGGGGTAACTCCTAGGGGGATTAGGTTAGTAGTTGCACTGTTGGAGGTCCTTCTAAGGGCTTGAGACATGATCACAGAAGTTTAATTCCCAGTTTTGTCATTGATTTGTCAACAACTTGAGCCCCACATTTTTACTTTCAGAGTCTCTATACTTCCTGCCATGAATAAAAATAAGTTAGCTAATAATAATTAATTAGTTAACAATATTTATTACTATCATCATCATCATTTACAAAGGCTAGGAGGTCCTGGGAAGAGACACTTCATTACAGCTTTTCTTACAAAACCAGTTTGTTTAAATAGGGCAGATGCTCCATGATGCGTGTTTATTTTGTGCATGTGGATGATAATATGACACAAAGAAGGATCTCCTTAAAAAAGGATCAGAAGAAAAGGAGTTTCAATCCAAACCCTCTCTCTTCCATGGAAAGAGTTTACTTTTTTCTCTTTTTCCCACCTGGGACAATTGGTTTAATGCTATATATTAGGCAATGCTATTCTCTCTTGGGACTATAAATACAAATCCCTTTTTCCTGGGCTCAATTTACTCTTAGCTTTTTTTCTTTTCCAACTGATATGATCAAGTTCTCTTAATCTGCTTGATGTTTACTATTATTAAAATCAGTTAAGACATTTAGAAAGGATTTTATTTGTTCACATTTTGGGTGAAATGTTTTTTGGCTAAAAGATTCCAAAGATTCCACTAGAACCTTGCCATCTACTCATCTTTGAAGACTTAGTTTAGGTATTCCCTCCTCCTGGAAGGCTTCCCAGGTTGAATTAGCTACCTCTTCTCTCTGCCCCATTATATCCAGTGGCAGGTTAAGCCACTGTGGCACTTGGTACCTTTTATTGGAATTCTGCTTTTGAATCTGTCTTCTTCACTAGCCCAGAAACTCCTTTAGGATCAGACACCTTGCCTTATCTATCATTGTGTCTCTTATGTGGAAATTAACCACAATTGTAATAATGGGTAACTTGCTATGTAGGCAGGCACTGTTGTAAGTGCTTTACAAATCCTTATATTGATCCTCCAAAGTAGATTCTATAGTCATCTACATTTTACAGGTGAGGGAACTGAGGCCCAGAGATCTTAAATAACTTGGCAAGATCACCTAACTGATAATGATCCAGATGGAACTTGAACACAGAAAATTTGGTTGTTGAGGCCTCAGGCTGAACTATGCCCTACTGACGAATGTGTTTTGAACTGACCTTTGCATGTAAACTATTTTACATAAGGGAAGACCATGACAGGAAACTTCAATCTTAATTTAAGCTTAATCTTTTCTTAAGTTCAGAAACTTCCAGAAGTAGGTATCAGTTCTCAGAGCTTTTTCATATTTTCTAGTTTAAAAGCAGAAGGTTCCATGGTTTACTTAAGTCCTTACTTTTGCATTGCTATCGTCTTCTGAAAAAGGGTCATTTAGAATTAGCTTTGGCTCTGCCCCATATCCTGGGACAAAATCTATCTCAGGAATAATGATAATGTGAACCAACACTTAGTACATGTTCACTACCTAACTGGCCAAAGACACAAAACTTGTCAGTGGTTAAGACAGGAATTTGAATCAACAGCACTCATGGCTTTTCTCCAATAAGCCCTTCTGCTTCAGATAGGACCTTGCTTGGTTTTCCGTGCCCACATTCATAGCTCAGGAGCCAGAACACTGGACCATGGTCCTTCCTGCTGTGGCCATCCTTCTTTCTCTGACACTCCAATTCTTCTGGGAATTTTTAATGATGTTAACAGTAGTCTGATCCACATTTAGAAGTCTGGCATTAAGAAACAAAAGCTTGTACCTGACTGGTATTTTTATGTTAAAAAAATTAGTTCTGTTAGCTTATTTAAATTATCTTACACTTATTATACAACAAATTTTTTAAAAAGATTTTATTTATTTGACAGAGAGAGACACAGCGAGAGAGGGAACACAAGCAAGGGGAGTGGGAGAGGGAGAAGCAGGCTTCCCGCCGAGCAGGGAGCCCGATGCGGTGCTCCATCCCAGGACCCTGGGATCATGACCTGAGCTGAAGGCAGACGCTTAACGACTGAGCCACCCAGGCGCCCCTATCCAACAAATTTATATTATTTCATTCTGTTATTTCATTCCTTTCATCTCACTGAAAACTGTCTGCAGGCTCTTTGATTTGGATTACATGTGTACCGTCTTTTGCCAAAAACCTCAAATTACCTGTTCTTTTCAACGTAGTGGGCTTGTGCTTATTTGAAGATCATTCAAAAACTATCTGTACTGCCTGTGATGTTAAGGTTTCCGGTATAGCATTAAGAAAGCTAGCTCTGACGATATTTTCCTAAGGATAAAGACCCATTTTTGTAGCACATCTTAGGATCTGCAGGAACCCAAGAATTATTGTGGTGCCCTCCATTTCATTGTTTTTCATGTAACAGCTTTTAAAGAGACACTTGGAATCTTTAGAGCTCTTTTGACTTTTGATTCCCCTTACATTCAAAGTAATAGGCAGAGGCAAAAACAAATTCCCCAAGATCCCTAATTCAAACATGTGACAGGGAGATGTAGAGAATAAACATACAGTGTTGGTCTTGAAAGGAGGGAAGGAAGGAAGGAAGGAAGGAGAAAGAGAGAAAGAAAGAAAGAAAGAAAGAAAGAAAGAAAGAAAGAAAGAAAGAAAGAAAGAAAGAAAGGAGAAAGAAAGAAAGTAAGAAAGAAAGAAGAAAGAAGGAAAGAAAGAGGGGCACCTGAGTGGCTCAGTCGGTTGGGCATCTGCCTTTGGCTCAGGTCATGATCTCAGGGTCCTGAGCCCCGCATTGGGTTCTCTGCTCAGCAAGGAGTCTGCTTCTACCTCTCCCTCTATGCTCTCTCTCTCTCTCTCAAATAAATAAATAAAATCTTTAAAAAGAAAGAAAGAAAAAGAAGGAAAGAACTCTGTTCTATCTCCATCAGAAAGGCAGAGGAGAATTCATAGGGCTAGGAGAGAGAGATCAATATAATTTTTCTTAGGATAAACCCTCACTTTGCAGAAAGCAGATTTTTTATCCTAAGTAAAAGACTAGCCTGGGGGAAACTGAGCTCAGTTCACATAAATAACATTCCCCATTGCCTCCCATTGAAATATATCTACACTCGGAGGGCCTCTCAAAAGAAACCACCATTCACTTTGGACAGATTCTCTAGTCTCATTATAAGCCAAACTTTTATGGCTTGTTTTTCTCAATCTTTATTGTAGGCTCTGGTTATTGATCATTATCATTTCTCTGTATGCTTCTTAGGTCAGAGTTATCTCTAAGCCAAGAGCAATCAGACCATAAGGGGATCACTTAAATTCACCATTACCTGACCAGTCCAAATTCACTTTTGGTTGTTTCCCCAACTTCAGCACCCTCTGGAACCAGCACAGTATGAGGCTGTGTTCCAGTCATCTCCATGAGGCCCTGTAAGTGGGCCAGTAGTTCAGTCTTTCTGTACAACTCCATAGATGAAATTCTTAGGCTTTATAGGCCAAGCTTAAATATTCTGCCTTATGAGAGATTTCCTCTTCATTCAAAACTAATTCTCTTTTGCTGCCATAAATCTCAGCCCTTTTCCTTTACTCAAGCTCTTCAGGCTCACCGTACCTGACTTGAAAGATTCCATTCCACACCAGGAGCCAGGATAATAAATAGTGAACCAAATTATCCTGTCTGACATTTCTTCATGTTAATCCAAGGTGTCTGGTGGAGCCTACACTGCATAAATTATTGGTTCAGAAGTAGTGTATTGTTTAATTTTATGTTATGGAAAATTTCATTTTTTCAACAAAGAGAGAGAGAACAGTATCTAATGAACCACCCAAACTCTGCTTCAGTAGTTACCAACCACTAGCTTATCTTGCTTCATCTATACCTTCTGTCACATTTTCAACTGCATGTATCTCTTTGTCTAAATCTTCTAAATACTACCATGGTTTAAAATTGGAAGAGGAGCAATAGGAAAAAAAAATCTCCTATCCTGCCTCTGAGAGATCTAGAGTCAGTGACTAGAGTGAATCTTGGAGAACATACAGATATGACCAGCTGCCCTTGGGGAGAAAAATCAAAAATAAAAATTAGTAAAAAGAGAAAATTCATTCAAATACATATTTGAGTTTATTTCTGTTTGAGCTGTGGCTGATTAGCAAAGGCAGCAGAAGTAGATAGTTGGATTGGATTGAGGACAGAACATTTTTACCATCTATTTAGATTCAGTTCCATTAAATAGTAAAAAATGACACTAAAGTGCCAAAACTTGTCAAATTTCTCAGCTTGAACTCTTCACCTAGTTGCTCTGTAGGATAATTCTTAGAGTTACCATATACACCTACCTTCTTTTTTTTTTTTTTTTAAAGATTTTATTTATTTATTTGACAGAGAGAGAGATAGCGAGAGCAGGAACACAAGCAGGGGGAGTGGGAGAGGGAGAAGCAGGCTTCCTGCCGAGCAGGGAGCCGGACACGGGGCTTGATCCCAGGATCCTGGGATCATGACCTGAGCCGAAGGCAGACGCTTAACGACTGAGCCACCCAGGCACCCCTACACCTACCTTCTTGATCCTGAAATCAACTGGTATTGTATTCATCAGTGCAGTTGAGAACATGAACATTTTCTAAACCCTATACTACAGAGACAAAAGTAACAAAATCAACAAACAAAACAAAATTCTCTGCCTCCATAACGATCCTGGAAGAGGTTCCTGTAATCCCAGGCTTTCTGGGAACAGTGGCTTGGGCTGTTCCTTAGCAGCTTTTGCTTGGAGGCCACAGAACAGAGAAAGAATACAGCTTATTCCCAGTTAGAGTCCTCATTTAAATGCTAAGTGTTGAAGTGCTTTTTTGTAGCTCAGCGTTTCTCAGCAGAGTTTGCCACAATACATAAAGAAGGAAGGAAATAAGGACAAGGAAGGACAGCCTATCACTTTATAAAATATCCTGGAATACACTTGACGTTTTAGTTTCAGAGGAAAAGACTGTGCCTTGAAAATTTGTGATTTGCTCGGGAAAGAATCTGCCTGGGATTGTTTTGCAGAGACCTATAATACACAGTTGTCCCATCAGCTACTGTATGGTCTTTGCCAGGAATTATTTGGCACGGGCTGGATTTGAGATAATGTGGGACTTTATTATAAATTTTAATATGACTTCTACTAAAACTGATGCATCTGTCTAACTTTTTTTTTAGCTAAGTGGTTTATAAGACTTTTCTTTTTCGTACGTTTTAGGGCACTGCATTATAATATGGAAAATTTACATTTGTGAAAAACAGTTTGAGAATTATTTATAGGCCTGAATTCCTTTGGAAGAAAGAGACATAGGTATGGGAATAGGACAAAAACCACACGTTCCTTAATTTTTTTTTTATACTTATCTTGGAAAAAACCTTCACTTGGCCCCAGTCTGCACTGCAGTCATGTCTGTCTTTCCTTTTAATGCCATCCTCCCTCAGTGAGTCTTCACTGGCGGCTTTCATTTCATAACTGCTCGTTTGCTGTAACCTTGCTTCTGTTCCTCTGCTCCTACTGAAATAGATCTCTCCACTAAGATCACATTTGTCCCTTCCGGACAGATTTTTAAGTAGAAGGCAACATGTCTTTGAAATTCTGGATATTTCTCTTCCCTTCAAGACTTCAGATATCTGTGCCTTCTACTTTCTAATCCCTTCCCCTAGCTAAATGGGAAAGAGCCTGATCTCAATTATTTGGACTTTACAATGGAAAAGAATTAGTCATGCTGTTCACGCCTTAAAAAATGTTTGCATCTTAAATTTAATTCTTTCTAATTGTACAGCAAAATGCTCCTAGTTTAAATATCCTTGGGTATTGTCAGAGGGGGTAGTGAAAAACTTCGGGCCTATGGGATATTCTTTCACAGTCATTCGTAAAGCTTGCCTTCTATGTCACTGTGTGTGTGCATATCTCCGCGTGTGCTGGTGAGCATGTGTCCTGTGGGTCAGATGCTGTAAAGGACGGAGAGAATCACATGGAGACTTGCTCAGAAAGAACCGTCTTTGGGCTCTCCCTGGCCCGAGACATCTGGTGAGTTCTAGGAGGTGAAAAGCTGGCTGTCACACATTCATTCAAAGAGAAGCTGCTTCCCTGGTGTACCTTCTAGCTACAGCTCCAGGCGGCTCCCCTACTCTGGATCCTCCCCTTAACCTGTTCACTCCTTTCCCATTCTCTCTCTGTGCTAGATCACCAGACAGAGATCTGCATCTGCATTCATTCCCTGCCACTTCTCTGTTTCCCTGGGCTATCCCCCCAATTTGTAATCAAATGGTCTCTCCTGAAATAGGCCAGCTAGAGCTTCAGAGACTTTTTATGGACCTCGAAAGATGGGATTAAAGGGTAGGGAGAAGTCAAACCTATATTATTCAAAGACTTGTGAGGAAAGTGAAGGGGGTGGGTGCCAAATAAACGAGGGTATCAGAGTACATTGAGATGAAAGTTTTGGGCCCTGAGAGGAAAACACTAAATTCTGGAGACTCACATTCAGAATTTTGCTTTTTAAAAATATGTGGGGGAGGGGGGCACCTGGGTGGCTCAGTCTGCCTTCGGCTCAGGTCGTGACCTCAGGGTCCTGGGATGGAGCCCCACATCGAACTCCCTGCTCAGTGGAGAGTCTGCTTCTCCCTCTCCCTCTCACCCCTGCTCGTGCTCTCTCTCTCAAATAAATACATAAAATCTAAAAAAACCCCACAAAACTACACAGGTTTAAAAATATATATACACATGTGTGGGGAAGGCAAAAAGGGAATCCTAGCTTCAATCTAAGCTACTACGTTAACCATTGGGATTCAAGTGTATCAGAGCGCACTTGGCAAAGTAGTGCTGGCCTGTAAGAAGCTTGCTGCATGGGACTGAATTCTTCACCGGGAAAGGACTCTCATACTCAGGGGAGATGGAGTCCAGCACATGAACTTGACCTCGTAACAAGGTCCTGGCCATGCAAAGGAAGAAGTAAGTCTGAAGACAGCATAGTGTTTGGTACTGCTGCTCCTGTGTCCATCTGTGCCCCAGACCATATAGAATCAGGCATGTGTTCTCACCACGGCTGCTGAACTGCTAAGTACACAATGTGATGTGCAACAGACAGCCTCACGGGCTACACTACTTTGGAAAACTCCCCCAAATGGGAAGAAATTGTTGAAACTAATTGGATAGTGGTTTAAACTGCTCATCCACAATTAGACGTAACTACCAGAGAGTGGGAACTTGCAATTTTCTGTGAACTTCCTATGGTGGTAAAATAAATTTCTTCAAATGGTATCACATGAAGAGGGGCTTTAAAATTAGGGTGTATGGATCTATGGATCATAAATGTTAGGTAAGAAAACACAAAGAAACAAAAGAAACTTGGAGACTTTCCAAGAGCTAAAAGAGAAGCTATGGCATTTGTATTTGGGTTGATCCAAAGTCCCTCCCCTCCTGTCCTGGCTCCCTGGGAAAATTTTTTGCTGGTGATCAGGCTGATTATGAAATAGGCAATTCAGGAGGCAATATAGCTCACGAGAGAAGCTGCACAATGCTGAAAGCTGTGGGTGTTTGAGGATTTACAGTGCCCTAGATCAAAGAATTTTGAATTGTGGTTAGATCGTGGCTGATTAGAGCCACTGAGGTGTTGCAAGGTTAGATCTATAGGGCAGAGAAGCAATGGGAAAATGATAGAAAGTCCACAGGACTCTGCTCTAGCATTACCCAATAGCTTCGAAACTACAAATCCATCTGTATCTGAATGGTTGTTTAACAAGAACTGAAAAAAATATTTAGTAATTAGGAGACTAGTAAGGACTTAGACACCCATTGAAATGAAAGGGAAAGGACTTGTAAATGTTGACAGTAGGGGAGCTGGGCAGAAGGCAGTGAAAATGGGACAAGAGGACATGATTTAGCTAATCAGCCTAGACGGGGGCAAGTGACAGCAGAAGGTATGGTGAAACATTATTGTGAGAGCTGAGAAGGAATGATGGAGAGAGAGAGATTATTGCTCTCCCAATTCTTACTGTTGGTAAATTAACTTGGGAGAAGGATGACATGGCATTAGAAGCTTATAGGAAAAAGTACAAAATAAACACTGAATTACAGACTCATTGATGACAGTGGGTTGATGACAAGAACGTGGAGGTGGTCTAAGAATATAAAATCATAGCTATGGCATTGAAGACTTCCATGAATGGAGGTAGTTAGCATGTTTCCTAGAGGACAGATGGCCCCTAGACAAACATTCAGAATGCTCGTGGGCACATTCCACCGCCCAAAATATTTTATGCCTGGTATGACAAAGGTAAGCATAAACAAGTCAGTTACAATTGCTAGGGGGAAAAATAAAACACTACAGTACCAAGAAAAACTGCAGGGAAGGAAAGAGATCCCCGTGATTTTAATGCTCAGTGCAGTCAGAGACCCAGCCCCTCAAGGCAGTGACCAGAGAGCACTGTGAGAGCTACTGAAACCAGAAGGTACTCCATCCAGAAACAAAACAAGAGCATGTCCACCAATCTGTTACTGTTACAGTTGGAGCAGCCCTTGTCTAGAAGACTGAAGCAATAATTTAAGCTTTCCAAGTCCTCAAATTATTGCTTAGGTATTAGATGCCTGTTCTCCCCCTGGACCAGTGTTTCTCAAAGTGGACTCTGAGGATCATCTTAGGAATGTGTACATACAGAGTCCTACCATCTCTTCCACCCATCACCACTGCTCAACAAGAGTCTCTGGAACTGGGGCCCAAGAATCTTCATGTTCAATAAACTCCCCAGAGGATTCCTTATGGACTCTACTAGCTAATCCCTGTGGATTAATTTTCAAATGCCTACACTGAAGTCTATTCTCCAGATCTCTGGCATTCCAGATCATGTATGTATGTATGCATGTAACATTTAATTTTTATATATTTATATATATTTATATTTTATATATTTAAATTATATTAAATTTATATTAAATTATATTAATTTATATTAAATTTATATTAAATTATATTAATTTATATTAAATTTATATTAAATATAAATATTTTTAAAAGATTTATTTATTTATTTGATAGAGAGGGAGAGAGAGAAAGCACAAGCAGGGGGAGCGGCAGGCAGAGGGAGAGTAAGAAGCAGGTTCCCCGCTGAGCAGGGAGCCCGATGCGGGGCTTGATCCTAGGACCCTGGGACCATGACCTGAGCTGAAGGCAGATGCTTAACCGACTGAGCCACCCAGGTGCCCCTATCAATTTATTTTTATATAAATAACATTTTACAGATTTACAGAAGTTTGCAAAGAACCATAGAGGGAAGTCCTATGCACCCTTTCCCCAGCCTTCCCCAGTGTTAACATCTTATAACCATAGTACTTCTTCCATAAAGCTTATTCAGACTTCCCAGTTTTACATACAACACTAAAGTTTGCACTCCATTGTCCTAGACTGATGGAACACTTCAAAACAAAGTCAGAGCAAGACCGGCACCAGCAGACAGGAGGTAGAAGAATCTAGTCCTGTCTAGGCCAGGCACTAGGCTACCTGACAGTTAAAGGGAATTGGAGTATGGTTGTTGCTTATACCCTTCACCACTGGGACTCACGGGAAGGCCACAAGCGGATCTGGGGAGATGCTTTCACCAAAGCCACCTTCTTTGGGCATCCGGAGAGAGAGGCAGGGCTAGTTTCAGTCAGAATCTCATTGAAGAATTATCTGCTTATCTGGCAGGAGAGCCCCATCTATTTGCTTTTGAGCCAATGGAAACTGCCAGCTCCCAAGGTAATAAAGAGTCTTTCCTAAATCAGAAAGTGCACTGGTGCTTATTCTTGAGGGAGTTGTTATAGGGATGCAGGAGGTCCAGTGTGGGTGAATCAATAATAGCCAGTGTGCCAAGGCCAAGGATATTGCTCTTGGGGGGACAAAGGCACTTTTAGCAGGAGGTCACTGAAAGCTGAGCCCAGGAAAGGTATCAACAAAACACTAGAGAAACTCTAGTTGATACTTTTCTTAATCGCCCATTTCTTTGTGAGGATGGCACCTTTTGAAGGGGCTCCAGGCTGGGCCCACCACTTGAATTCTGCACATATGGGCAGGTCAGGAGAATTGGCAGGGCTGAAGACTCCAGAAGTTTATCTAAATAAGCTGGAGTCTTCCCAGGATAGCCTTTGCTCTAAGGGAAGGGAATCGAGAAGATCCCAGCAATGAAGCTTGTCACTGGAATGTGTTAGCAAGCCCTTCAGTCCAATGAAGGAGGTTGGAGGGTGACTAGGAGGTCATGTTACAGGCAAAACCTGAAAGAACTGTTTTACTAAAACCCTGTAAGACCGTGTATACAAATGGCAGTTTTGATACATAAATGGAAAAAGCAAAACCCTAAAATGGATTAAAAGACATTTGTCCCTGTATTTTAAAAAAATTAATAGTTGCTTTAAAAGAAGTTTTAGATTCACAGGGAACTTGAACAGAAAGTATAGAGTTCCCATAAATTCCCCCCTTCCCCCACGCACAATTTCCCCCATTATTAACATCCTGAATTAGTGTGGTAGATTCCTACTTTTTTATGCATTGAACCCAGTCTAAGCAGCAACAGTCCTCCGCAAAATATGCCCAGGGGATGTGGAGCTACCCAGATAAAGCAGAGGCCAGGCCTGGCAGATATGGGTGCCTGGTGGACGTACAAACAGAGGGAGGGTTGGAGCAATGGAAGAATGGAAGAGCAGCAGAGACAATGTGATAGTTAACTGAGCTTGTTTATGAGTGTGTGCAAAACATCACTAAGACCTCCAAGATACACTGCTCACGAACTTTTGGGGGATCAGGAGTCCTGAATTAGCAGGTGGGAATAAGAGCAAGAGAAATATGGGTTACGGAGAAGCATAGCAGTGAAGGAATACATGCTCCAGAATCACACTGACTAGGTTCCAATCCTGGCTTTACCACTTAACTAGCTGTGTGATCCTGGCTAACCACTGTATGTTTCAGTTTCTGCTTCTGTAAAATGGAAGACATTATAGTTTCTACCTTATGCAGTTGTTGTGACAATTATACGAGCTTGAAACATGTAAAGAAAGCACTTAAAGTATTTTGTGTGCACCAGGTAAACATTCAGTAAATAGTACAGTACCTATCCCATGGGGTTGCCATGGAAATTAAAAATGATGATACAGGTAAAGCACTCCTTTAGAAGAGACATGATAAATGTCAGCTATTACTGTGTGATGTAAATTAAATTTTAAATGCTGTCAGTATATATACTGGAAGACTGTCCAAAGGAGAAACAATTACAAAATTTTTATTTGGCAGTATAAAAACAAAACTAACTGCAGTTATTTATGCAAATTGCTTACCACTTATGTCTAATTACTATGACGCACAATAACAATCATACATAACATGAAGTGTGTCAGATTGACTTTGCTAAAACTTTTGATTATAACACCAACCTCTGTGTACATATGCTTAGTGTTCCCTGTCTGTTCCTCCTGTGGTATGATCATTTGCTAACGTAGCACGGTCGTCTGCTCACAATGTTAGAAAATTAGTGGGAGCACTGGCTTGCCAGACTTCCTTCTCATATCCTTCCCCAGATCTTTTTCAGTCCTTATTATCCTACAATTTTCTGTTCATTCTGATGATCCGTCCATCCTTTTTTCGAAACCCTTTAGTTCAATCCATTTTTAAAGAGCCCTTATTCTGTTCAAGGTATTGTAGTGGGAGCTGGAAGGTGATACAAGGAAAACTAAGGCAATCCTTACGAATAGTCAAGTAGTAGGGAATAAAAGGAAACCTTAATACAAGGCGGAAGAAAGTTGCTGTGAGTCTTCAAGAAATGCTGGTTGTGGCTTTTGAACTAGATACTTAAAAATAAGTAAAATGTTTATACGGAATTGACTATTCTGGACATTTTGTATAAATAGAATCATACATCTTATGAAGCAGAGAAAGATGGGGGAGTTGTCATTTTAAATAGGATGACCAAAGAAAGCTTTAGGGAGAATGACACACTGGATTTAAAGGACGAATGCAGGTGAAGGAACAAACTATGTGGATATCTGAGTAAAAAGCATTCCGGGCAGAAAGAACAGCAAGTGCAATGGCCCAGAGACTGGAGAGTGCCTGGTGTGTTGGAGGAACAACAAGGAGACCAGTGTGGCTGGAGCAGAGTAAGTAAGGGGAGAGTAGTACGAGATTAGGCATTAACGGAGGCCAGATTGTATAGGATTTTATAAACCATGGTGAGAGTTTGGCTTCTGCTCTATGTGAAATAGGAAATCATTAGAAGATTTTGAGGAGAAAGTAGCAAAATTTGATTTACATTTTATTTTTTTAAAGATTTATTTATTTATTTGAGAGGGGGTCCAGGGAGGGGTGGAGAGAGAATCTTCAAGCAGACTCCCCACTAAGCGTGGAGCCTGCCATGGGGCTCGGTCTCATGACACATGAGATCATGACCAGAGTGGAAAGCAAGAGTTGGATGTTCAACCGACTGAGGCCACCCAGGTGCCGCTGATCTATATTTTAAAGGGACTGATCTTTAAATGGACCAATCATTTTGAGAATAATATATGGGAGAATAAGGGTGGAAGCGAGGAGCTCAGTCAGTAGGCTTTAACAATAATCCAGGCAACGGGGTGCCTGGCTGGCTCAATTGGTAGAGCATGCGACTTTTGATCTCGGGGTTGTGAGTTCAAGCCCCACACTGGGTGTAGACATTGCTTAAAAGTAAAATCTTAAAGGGGCGCCTGGGTGGCTCAGTTGGTTGGGCGACTGCCTTCGGCTCAGGTCATGATCCTGGAGTCCCTGGATCGAGTCCCGCATCGGGCTCCCTGCTCGGCGGGGAGTCTGCTTCTCCCTCTGACCCTCCTCCCTCTCATGCTCTCTGTCTCTCATTCTCTCTGTCTCAAATAAATAAATAAAATCTTAAAAAAAAAAAAAAAGTAAAATCTTAAAAACAAAACAATAATCCAGGCAAGAGACAATGATAGCTTGGACCCAGTGATAGCAGTGATGGTGCTGAGAACTGATTAGAGTCTGAATATAATTTGAGCCGGAGTTGGCAGGATTTGATGACAGAATGAATATGGGATGTGAGAGAAAGAAAGGAGTCAAAGATGATTCCAAGATTGTTGTCTGACAACTAGAAGGAGGAACTGTCCTTTACCTAAGTGGGGAAGACTACAGAAGGAGCAGGTTTGGGATGGTGGCAGCAAAGATCAGGAGTTAAGTTTTGGATGTATTAAGTTTGAGATGCCCATCAAACATTGTAGTGGAGATGTCAAGAATATAGTTGGATATGCAAGTCTGGAGTTCAAGAAAAGGTCTGAGAATTGTTGGGAGGGTAAGGCACAAGCCTTTTGAATGACACTCAGTCTGGGTAGTATCTTCAGCAACTGTCCATATGGGGGATGGGAAGCTTGTACTTCGTCTAGGAGCATGCTGATTGTACCATGTTCTATTGAGCTGCCTCCACTTGGTAAACACATTTTATATCTTCTACTGTTTATTAGCATTCTGCCTCCAATCACATAATTGTCCCTAGGTAATACCCATACAAACACTTAAATTCCTTCCTCTCTGGCTCTCTTTACACTTTCTAACATCACACACTAACTATGCTTTCTATAACCCATATTATATTTTACTCCCTAATAAAAAATCTTGCCATTGTCTCATTAATTAAGAACAAGATCCTCCTCCTTTGGTGTTCACAAGGACAGAGTCTTTTTTTTTTTTAATTGAGATATAGTCAACATATAACATTAGTTTCCAGTATACAACAGAATGATTTGATATATGAACATACTGCAAAATGATCATTACAATAACTCTAGTTAATACCTATCCCAAGTCTTTTCTTAATACTGGATGGTCTGGATATGAGGAAGCCAGCCCTAACGGTTTGAATATGTCTGCAAATAACTCCAGGGTTAACAAACATTAATTAATGGAAATGTCCACACAAGGCCTACAGTCTTGTCCCATGGCAGGTGTTCAATTAAATCTAATTGATTAATCATTTCGGCTCAACCAGCATATCATACAAATCTTTACATATTGTAGGATCTTGAGAAAAGAATCCTCTATTATCTGCCCCCACCCCGCTCCCCCCGGCCCATGGTTCCCTGTGATTCCAACTTAGTATCCTCTCACAGTGTGTCTCTTCACCCAGGCTCATGGCAAAGCTTTCTCTTTTGTCTGCCACTTGATTTTTGTTTTGTTGCTGTTTTCTTTCCTGATACTGTCTATCCTCTGAATGGGAACTAGCCTCTGTCTGGCCTGGTAATGTCCAAAAGTCTTTGCAAATTATGCCCAACATAAAGATTGCCTCTGTGAGCCAGAGCAAGACTCTCTGGTGTTACCCCATTATAGCCACACACATCCCCTATCCCTAGGCCCTGGCAATCATTAATCTATTCTCCAGCTCTGTAATTACGTATTTCACAATTGTTACATAAATGAAATCATGAAGTATGTATCCTTTTTTTTGAGAGAGAGAGAGACAGAGAGATAGAGCATGAGTGGGGGAGAGGAAGAGAGAGAATCCTAAGCAGGCTCCATGCCCAGTGGGGAGCCTGACACTGGGCTTGATCTCACAACCTTGAGATCATGACCTGAGCAGAAATTGAGTCCGAGTCCGATGCTTAACCAACAGAGCCACTCAGGTGCCCTGAAGTATGTATCCTTTTGAGATTGGCTTTGATCATTTTGTATAATGTCCTTGAGGTTCATCCACGTTATTGAATGTATCAATTAGTTCATTCCTTTTTACCACTGAGTAATGCTCCGTGGCATGGATGTACCACAGTTATTTTATCCACTTACCCTTGGAAAGGTATTTGAGTAGTTTCCAGTTTTGGGGTATTATGAATAAATTGTTATAAGCATCCATGTACAAGTTCCTGAGTAAAGATAAATCTTCATTTCTCTGGGATAAATGCCCAAGAGTGGAACTGCTAAGTTGAATGGCAAGTCCATTTATTTCAGTTTTGAAAGAAATGGCCAAACTATTTTCCAGAGTCAGATTATTTATTTTTGGAATTTAATTATGACTCAGGTCCTAGAAAGACACTCTACTATTTACCTCTTTCTGATTAGAGAACTATCGAGTTCTATGGAGTCTGATGGACGTGGATTCAATCCTGCTTCAATCACTTATCATCTAGGTGAGCCTGAACAATATATCTACCTTTTTGAGTCTCAGATTCCCTATTTAAAAAATAGGGATAATAATGGCCAAGAGAGTAAGAATTTAACAAGATCAACATGTAAAATTCTCACAGTAGAGTGTCGGTTCACAGTAGTGAGTTAATGCTCTCCCCACTCCATGGCAAAATAATAATCAAATATTACTCCCAACATTTTCGGTATTTGAAATTTTAAAAATCAAAAGAAAGCATAATGTTAGCTCCTTTTTTTTTTTTTTTTAAGTAGGCTCCACGCCCAGCATGGAGCCCAGTGTGGGGACTGAATCACGATGCTGAGATCAAGACCTGAGCTGAGATCAAGAGTCGGACGTTTAACTGACTGAGCCACCCAGGCGCCCTAATGTTAGCTCCTTTTGTACATATTCTATTAGATAAATTATCTTTAATAGATTCCTTATGCATAATTTTTTGTTGGCAAAACCATTTTCATTTCTTCCTATCAATTATGTTTGCTGAGGTAATCCTTATAATGCTTGGCAACAGAAATGAGTTGGTATATCTCCATTACGTTCTGTGGTTTTTCTCTCTTCTAGGTCAGTGAACAATTTCCTGATGACTGGTCCAAAGGTAAGAAAAAATGTCCTTTGACTTATTTGGATTTCACTAATCGTAGCCTCTTGATTGAAGACTATACATGTCAATTTCTTTTCATTATATCCACATTTTTTATTAGCTGTGTATATTATGGAAGGAAAAGCCGTGGCGCAGAGAGGGTTAGGGACACACCCAAAAGAACACAGCAAACTAGTGTCAGGACAAAGGCAAGAACTCAGGAGTATTGATTCTGAATTTATGGCCAGAAGTTCCAGAGCCACAAAAGTCAACAGCCTTTCCCAGGTGTCAGGTTGCAGCCACACGTCCTTCTCGGTGCAGTGGTAGGACACAGTTCTTCATCTTTAAAATGCTGACATTATATTCCATGATCTCTAAGGACAGTTCCAGCCCCCAAATGTTCTTTTCTAAGACGGTAATAGGATGAGAACAGCTGAAAATCCATGAATTATGTAATTTGGGCTCATTTTGGAGAGGCAGAATAGTATAGTGAATAAAGACTAGTGAGATCTAGAGTCTGGTAACACTGAATTTCATTCCTACTGTTACCATCGGCTAGCTGTGGGACCTTAAGCAAACTGCTTTACTTCACCTCTCTGAGCCTCAGGTTCCTAATCTATACAAATGGTACCTATTTCACAAGGTTATTTGTGATGTTAAATGGAACAGCATATTTAAAGTGCTTACTCTTGTCACTACTCCTGAAGGAGGATTGAGTGGGCAGGAAAAGAGATGCGTAGCCACTTAAGGGCAAATGCCTCCCAAGTTCAGCTGGGAGTCTGAATTTGGACCCCTGTGTTTCTGTAGGCCTACCTGATCTATTCCAGCAGTGTGGCCGCTGGTGCCCAGAGTGGTATTGAAGAATGCAAGTATCAGTTTGCCTGGGACCGATGGAATTGCCCCGAGAGAGCCCTGCAGCTGTCCAGCCATGGTGGCCTTCGCAGTGGTAAGGAAAGCCTTGGCCACAGCTCCCTGGACCCCTGGCCACAGGTTAGAGCCCCACTCTTCAGGGTGGCCCCCTGCTGCTTCTACATCCCCATCCTAGTCCTCACCTGGTCTCTGCTCTCAGGTGATCTTGTCTCTGGGATCTTCTCTGTCTCTTCTCCATCTACTCCTTCTTACTTATAAAGCTTTTTTTCTTTCTTCCCAACACCCTCACTGCTCAATGAATGGACCTTGTCTCACCCCTAATCCTATAATATCCTTTGCCTCCCAGTTGGCTAAGGGCTTCCTCACAATATAAAGAGCATCAGGAGGTAGGTAGGAGTATTAATTCTTCATGCCTCTTAGCCCCTTCCTTCAGCAGCTCAGCAGAGAGGTACAGGACAAGTGGGGACTGACTTGGACACCAGATTCCCAAGGAGAAGAAAAAGAGTGGCCATGCCAGTAAATGAAATAGCTGCCAATCAGATTTTCTTTTCAGGATTTGCTGGCCCATGCCTCTTAGACTTCAGTATTTCAGGAAGAAAAGGGCACGGGTTCTTTACAACCTGGCCTTCAGATTCATCTCCCTTCCCATCTCTTCCTCTGGCTCTTTGCCACCTAAATCCTTTAGAACCATGTATGTCAACAGTAATCTAGCCACCTAGTCATAATGTGTGACCTGAAAAGATGGGAGGGGAGAAGCATAGCGCTGAGACCGAGGCTGGAGCAGACCGTGGAAGAGAGTAAGGTACATTATAAAGATGGGGAAACAGGATGGAGCTGGGAAGGAGGGCACAATGATGGCGTTCAAGGAAGACAGCGTGACTGGTACTCTGAGTTGCAACCCCTGCCTCTGACGCATCATTTTTGGTTCCTGCCTGCCAGCTAATCGGGAGACAGCGTTTGTACACGCCATCAGTTCTGCTGGGGTCATGTACACTCTGACTAGGAACTGCAGCCTTGGTGACTTTGACAACTGCGGCTGTGACGACTCCCGCAATGGGCAGTTGGGTGAGTAGAGGTACCGTGGGTGGCCAGGGCAGGCTGGCAAAGTTCACTACGAATGAAAAGTTCCGTGGGGGTGAAGAAGAGTTGTATTCTTCTAAATCTGGGGAAAATCAGGGCCACCCAGTTTAAGCCAAAACCCTAGAGTGAAAAACCAGGCTCAATGTAGTTTGGGGCCCTCCTTCTCTAAGTGAGGGGTTTCTTTAATTTAAACACCATAAAGGAACAACACTCCCTATGGATTCAATCCTGCTACTCTCTCAGAATAGGGGGAACATCATTCCATATTGCTTGTCCCTGTTTCCTTTCCGCTGTCCTCTCGAATCCTCTCTGCCCTCCAGCTCAACTTCCAACTTGGTTGGTCCATATCACTTCTATTGCGCCTCTCTCCCCCCTTTCAATGCTGCCGATTTCCTCTCCTTTTCCGGGCCATTCTGTGGATGTCAATCACTCACCAGGCACGAACACACTCTGCCCAAAGACCAGAAACAGCGTGTAGAGGGCCAAGCCGCCGGCATCTTGCAGAGAATCCACTCTGCAACTCCTTAGGTCATGGAGTCCCGAGCAGGCGACTGGCTGAGGCTGGAAGTGGAAGCGCAAACGGGGCCTAAACAAATCTAGGCGGAAACTGATCTGGAGACAGGGCACTTGCCCAACCCCAAACCCAATCAGAAACAGTAGTCCAGGAGCCCAAGCCCGCCTGCTCAACGACCTTTCCTCCCCTTGTACTCTTCCAGGGGGCCAAGGCTGGCTGTGGGGAGGCTGCAGTGACAACGTGGGCTTCGGAGAGGCAATATCCAAGCAGTTCGTCGATGCCCTAGAGACAGGACAGGATGCCCGGGCAGCCATGAACCTGCACAACAACGAGGCCGGCCGCAAGGTGAGTCCTGCAGCCCCTGGGGTGAGGCAGCTGGCTCCATCCACCAGCCCTAGGTGCGGACTGCTCTTCAGTTCATTTGGCGGATTGGAAAAGCGAGGGACCAAGCCGGCCAGCCATGTGGACTAGCTAGAGGCCTCACAACCCCCGCAGTGTCGACTCCCCACCTCCTAGACCCTGGCCAGCTCACTCTCAGCTCTCTCCCCAGGCGGTGAAGGGCACCATGAAACGCACGTGTAAGTGCCACGGTGTGTCAGGCAGCTGCACCACGCAGACCTGCTGGCTGCAGCTGCCTGAGTTCCGCGAGGTGGGCGCGCACCTGAAGGAGAAGTACCACGCGGCTCTCAAGGTGGACCTGCTGCAGGGGGCCGGCAACAGTGCTGCGGGCCGAGGCGCCATCGCCGACACCTTCCGCTCCATCTCCACGCGGGAGCTGGTGCACTTGGAGGACTCCCCGGACTACTGCCTGGAGAACAAAACGCTAGGACTGCTGGGTACCGAAGGCCGAGAGTGCCTGCGGCGCGGGCGGGCCCTGGGCCGCTGGGAGCGCCGCAGCTGCCGGCGCCTCTGCGGCGACTGCGGGCTGGCGGTGGAGGAGCGCCGCGCCGAGACCGTGTCCAGCTGCAACTGCAAGTTCCACTGGTGCTGCGCCGTCCGCTGCGAGCAGTGCCGCCGGCGCGTTACCAAGTACTTCTGCAGCCGCGCCGAGCGGCCGCGGGGGGGCGCGGCGCACAAAGCCGCCAGAAAAGCCTGACGGGCTCCTCCCCCCCTCCTTTCCCCATTTGTCCTAGGCTTCTTTTAGAGACCCCAGTAATAGAGGAACCTAGGGAATGCACCCCCCCAACATTCCCCTGCCCAGGGATTCCCAAGAGGGAGAGACGCCGCCATCTCTCCAGAGCTTGCCACTCTCCAACCCCTTCCCCCAATTCCTCTGCGCTCTCCTCGAACTCAGTCTGCATCCTCCTCACCAGCCGCCCTGAGGGCTGAGAATTCCCAGTCCTGAGATTCTGAGCTATTGATCTTCCCTGGACTAGGATGAGAATAGGCGTTCCTCCCTCCTCTTCTAGCTGCCCTAACGCCTGACCTGGCCTATGGAGCCTGTGGAAGAACACTTCTCGGATATGCAGGGCCAGGGTAAAGCCATGCTTTTCTTTTTTTTCCATTTTCTTGCACCCCTCCCCCCATTTTTCTGCTGCCAGGTCTCTACCATAGCCACTTCTTTTTTTTTCTGCAGAGCTCCTTCCGTGCTCCTGATTCCCTGCTAACTGTTGGCAGACACCCCAGCAATCTCTAATGCTTTCTCTCGTTCCCTTTCCCTGAAGAAAACTGTGACAAAACTGACCCCGGGAAAAGCATGTCTTTGGGGCTTGTTTCCTAGAGGCAGGCCCTGAAGATGGAAGAAGTGGGAACCCTAGCAGGCTGACTCGCTGGAAACCAAGGGTGCTACTCATCCTCGTGATACCATGTCTCCAGCGGACTTCACCAGTCAGGCAGTGACCTAGTGACCTTCCTAGACAATCACCCGAGGTGCTCCAGGCATACCCATAATGTCTAGGAACTATGTAAGGCAGATTACCAGTCATTTCCTACCCCTTAAACTTCTCCCTGCTCCTAACCTATTTCTTCCTAGCAACCAAATTTACCTCTTCTCCTTCCCCGAAGGATCCTTGTTTCTCTGAGCCATGACTGAGCTAAATAAAGCCCATTTCCCATTCAGACCCCAGTTTGAGGAAGGAGAAGCTGGGACCTTTCCTTTTTTTGCAAACCTGGATCTCCAACAGGCAGGATTCAGGGCACTGGATACTTGCCTTCAATAGGTAAACTTCCTGCAATGAAACTTTCCAATTGGAAGCTCAGCACCTTGAACTTTAATTTATTGCAGTCACTGTGATACGTGCCTTCTTTTCTAGGTATTGAACTTATTCTTGGGGACATCGGGGAGGGTGGGTGGAAGATATAAAGTCTAGGCCCTCTCTTCCCTCCCCCCTTGCCAGAACACTATCCTCCCTTAAGCCTCACTTCCCCGATGGCCTAAGTAGTTGTGCTGGCCTGACAGAGGCTAATCTGCCAACAATTAGTGAATCATCCACATAAATCTTCCCTCAGTACATTCACTCAGTAGCTCAGAGCTCACTGCTTGTGTACTTGAGACAGAAGCAGTACAGCAGGGACTCGCTTCTGAAAGAGGGCTCTGGAAAGGGAAGAGTCAATCCCTGACAGACTCTCTGTAACCCATGGAGCTTCCCAGCCATCTCCCTTCTCCTAAGCTGGTCATGGGTCTGGACACGGGACAGCTCTTTAGGAGAACTGGTGAGATGCCAGACCACCTCATCCTACCTCCCAGAGTAGGAGAGAGCACAGAGATGTGGCTCCAAGTAGGTAACAGGGGCTGAGGCTTTAGAGGCCAACTCAGGAGACTGGAAAGACTCCTTTTATATTCCAAACTGGGACAGTGGCCAGGTCAGACTCAAACCCCGAGCCTCATCCCTATACATCCTCTGGTCAACTAACACCCACTGAGGGGAGAGGCTGCGTGTCCTTCCTCACAGGGGACACACTTCCCTTCAGGGTCTCCTAGTGCTTCATTTCCAGCTCTATCAGCAAAAGGCCTTTTTTGCTCCTTCCCTCAGCTTTGATCTGGGCCCCGTGAATCTCCCAACTTGTCCTTCCCTAATCAAGTAGCAGCATGTATTAACCTGGCTGTCCCACTTGGCAGAATTATTTGATAATGTGCAGTAAGAAAATCTGGCAAGGCAGCTAGAAAATATAAAACTACAGGGTTGTAAAGGAAAACTGCATTCTCCAGGAGGTCTCTCAGCATAAAAGTAGGGAACTATTGTGCTTCATATTTGATAATTCCAGGTCAGTACTTGAAACCTGTCATGCTGCCAGAAAGTTCTTTCATAGGTTGTTGTTTTGTATTCCCAAATGGATATAATTGATACCAGATTCATCTGAGTCCTATAAAGAAAACATTATTGAGCTACCTTAGATCTGTATTGCTTTTTTTCCTCTCTTGCATTATCCATTCATTCATCTGGTCATTCAGCAAACACTGGAGTGCAAATACAGTGGTGAACAACACAGCAACCTCCTTGCATTCATGGAGTTTAGGTTCTCTCTTACACTCAATCACCAGGGCTGTGTTCCCCTTTGCAAATATGGACAACTCCAGAACAGCTGCTTGGGAAGACACCTTGGAGGTCAGCTAGTCAAACCTTTTGTTTTACAGATTAAAACTGATGCTGAAAAAGATGTCCGTCTTGTTCAGCCAACTAGTAAGTTACCATGGGGTACATACTGGAACCCTGATCCCTTCCCTCCTCTTGTGTACTTTTAAGGCCCATCTGTCTCCACCAGAGAGAAGCATAGGGAGATCCTGAGAAGTGACAAGGACACTGGGTGGGGGGAGGGGGGCGCAAAACTCTCTCCTTCCTGTCCCTGGCCTGTGAGCCTACACACAGGCAGAACTTTCTTTTCTTGAAAAGAATCCCAGCCTCAACTGGCCTTAGCAGCAGGTTAGGGCAAAGACAGAGCCAGGGTCGTGCTCAGCCCTGGTGGTGCTGGCGGTGGTGGGAGGGGAGGGCAGGCCAGGGCACCCGCCTATTGTGGGTCTGGATTGGATGCTTCCACTCATTCATTTCCTTTTAATTAACCCGCATTCCTGGAGGAGAAATATTTATGTTGGCTCCCATAGAGGCAATCCGCAGACTGGAAAGAAGGGGGAAGAAAGCCTGCCTTAGCAAAACAATATCTCTAAAGAGCTCAAGAAGAGAAAATAAGAGAACAAAATGCCATTAAAATAGCCTTCTACCCCCACTGGAGTCAATGAAAACTTCATTTCACATGCTAATCCCCCACTCCGCCCATTCTCTTCTCACAACACCTTTCCCGAAAGTGTTTGGGAAAAGTCTTCGCAGTCAGTACACAGCTCCCGCAGCTCAGACTTCTCCTTGTGTTAGTTCAGGGCCCCAAGTGGGGCTCTCACTCCAGCAGCGGCTTTTTTCTCCCCCCCTTTAATTTAAACAAAGACTTCGGAGTTCATCAACCTCCCACTGAAATTCACAGCTGCTGAACAAACTAATCCCCTCTCCCTGCCTTTCTTCCCTTCAATGGGCTCTTGGCTTCAAAGACACTTTGGGAAAGGACTTTGCTGGGGCTCACACTGCTTCATCAATAGAAGTTAGTGCAAGTATTATCTGAAGAGCAAGTGGCTTTACAAACAAATACTGCCTAACAATCCCTTCCTCCCAAACACACACATCTAGCCCACAGACATGATGGGATCTACAACAGGATTAGAGATCGTACCCCCGGCTTCACACCCAGCCCCTTTGTGCAGCTGAGCTCGGCCCTGAAGTGGTGTGGGGAAAACCCTAGAGCTGAACGTCAGGCACGGACGGAGACATACAGACACACACACACACACACACACACACACACACACAGCAGAGTGGCCACAGATGCTGCAAGGCTTTCTCCTTGCACCTTCCTTTCTTCAACTCTCTAGACTCCTTATGTGTCCTGCCTTACTGGGATGCAGGGAGCAAGAACAAAGAGGCTAGGAAGAGAGGTAAGGGCAAAATAGGACCAGAGGAGACAATAATTGGGAGATGACTGAGGAAACCAAATCAAAGCAGCTTTATTGCCCATTAAGTACATCAGTGCTTCAAATGCAAAGTTCAACCATAAAAAGTGCAGCCAGGGAAGGCAGCCCTGAGACATGTGGGGGCTGAGGAGAAGGGCCTCCAACTCTTGAGGAGCAGTGCTAGAAAAGTCTTTTGTTAATATGGCTCCTATTCCAGAACTGGGCTGATGATCACAGAATGAATGGTCAAGGGCCGTGTGCCAGGGCCCCGACAGGTCAAGTCAGGACCATTCCCCGCAGGCAGTGGTCCCTCTCCTCCTGTTTCCCAGCCTAGGACAGCTCCCAGCAAAAGGCAATGCACCTCTTCTATTTTCCGCCTAACCTAGCCCACCCTTATAATACTGGCAGATGAGTAGGTCCTTGTAAAAAGGGCCAAAGTTCCTCCTTTTGGTTCTGCTCAGCACCCACCCCTCACGTCCATGACTTGTTCAAAAGATGAACAACAGTCAACTCTACCCCAGCCTCTGGGGCTCAGAGAAAAAAGGACCTGGAAATATGAAGTTGGAGGCAAGGAGAAGGTAAGGTCAGGCTCAACACCCACAGAAGGGGAAAAACAAAAGCCCCACAAGCTGGGTACAGCAGAGGCAGACTTGGAGGTAATGATCCTGCTTACCCCCTCAGAAGCCACTTAATCAGAATATCCCTGGGGTAGAAGACGCCCTGCTCTGGGTCCTGTCAGAGTACAGAATCAGGGAAAGTGAAGAACCAGCTCTCTGCTCTGCCTCAGAGGCTGAGAGAGCCTTGGGTGGATTCTAGAAGGCCAGGCATAAAGGCGTGGAAAGCAGGCACTCTGCTAGTTCAGAGGCAAGCCCACAGCATCATATCCCTGGCAGCAAGGGAAGAGCGTGGGGAAAAACAAACAATCTATTCCGAAATTCCCCCTTTTCTGCAGGGAGGAGTTAAGTAACAGCAGAAGTAGCCTCTTGGCAAGAGAGGCTACCTGGTTTACATGTACAGCTTATGAGCAATGGTGAGGACAGCCTTCAGGACAAGCATGAAGCTGGAGACCTCGCTGAAGCTGCTGTAGCCCACCACCTGGGCATGCACCGCAAGGCCCTGCTCAAAGTTTCCTGCGTCCACACATCGGGCAACCTCATGGAGCCCAGCCAGGACATGAGGCGAGAGCTGTGGAGGGACAGACGCTTAGGTCAGGGAGCCCAACCCAGACCCTACCCTGGGAGCATGGAAGGGTAAGAGAGGATTTAAGTTCTGGAGCCCAGGCTGGGCAAGATGGCTATGTATGTATATTGTGGGGAACCCAGGTCAGTGAGACCTATGGGAGAGGACACTGGGGTCCCTTTGGCCACAGGTGATGGTGGGGGGCAGGGGGCAGAGGGCCACCACTAAGTGTACTTACTGTGCCCTGGCAGAGCTTAGCATATAGACATTCTAGACGTTGGGCTGCCTTCTCCAGCTTCCGTTTTGTCTTCTGCAGGGAGGGAAATGGATTCTGAGTCCAGGCCCTAAGACTGACACTACACAGGACTCTAGAGAAGCACAGTATGTCCGAGCTGGAACGACTTAATGCTACTGCTTTCATTTCACAGGAGAGGAAATGGGGGCCCAAAGAGGGTAAGTGACTTGCTTAAGCTGACACAGCCACTGCATGAACAGCAGGTCCCCTTACTCCTAGTTTCACCCTCCCTCCAGTGCCCCATGCTGCCTTTCCAGGAGTTAAGCCTCAATGCTGCTGGGCCCTGCTACCTAGGTGCTAGACTCAGATCAGCCGAGCCCCCCACCCCTTGCCCCACACGGATATCAAATAAGTACAAGACACAAGACAGCGGGTCCGGGGACCATGAGAAAAGAGTCACACAAGGAACTGATCTACAGCTCAGGGATCCTGGGAGCAAGCTAGTGGTGTGAGGAGGACATCGTGGGGAAGGCTCAGACTTACTATATCAGTGGCAGACAGGGAGCAGCGTCGCAGAAGCTTCTCAAAGCTGGTCTTCAGGGACTGATGCTCTGGAGGCAGCTCTTTCCTTTCCACCTTCCGAGGGGTCCGCTGCTGAAGTTGCTGAGGGAGGAGCAGGGAGACAGGGCAGACTGGCAAGCTGTCCTTCTCACAGCTTCCCTACGGACTAGTCCTCAGTGACCCAGTGTCACGCCGCTCCCACTAGACCACAGCAAAGCTGGGGGAAGGGGCGCGCCCTCTTCTCTGCAGTAAGGACATTTGGTACCTGTCCACACCGGTTCCCCAGTGCAGAATCGGCCTCCCCTCTGAGGAATGAGGCCCATCTACCCATGCTCCCTGCTTTTCTATACCCAAGGAGAGTTGGACAGTTTCCAAGAGGAAGGGAACGCACTGTTCCTCTCACCTGCAGGCTGAATTCTCCTGGAGCTCCTGGGGAAGCATGGTCCACACCAAGGACAGAAGGCTGTGAGGAAAGGAACCCTCGTGGCTCAGGGGTGAGGCTCATAACTGGAGCAGTAATTGGTACCGGGGGCATAAATGTCTCTGGCAACTAAAGCCAGAGAAAGAAAGGCATATGAGTCTAAACTGAGAGACTTCCTAGGCCCTGCTTTGAGAGAATAACAGACGGGGCGCCTGGGTGGCTCAGTCAGTTAAGCGTCTGCCTTCGGCTCAGGTCATGATCCCGGGGTCCTGGGATCGAGCCCCGCATCGGCTCCCTGCTCAGCGGGGAAGCCTGCTTCTCCCTCTCCCACTCCCCCGACTTGCGTTCCCTCTCTCGCTGTCTCTCTCTCTGTGTCAAATAAATAAATAAATAAATCTTAAAAAAAAGAGAGAGCAACAGAAGTCCTGAGTGAGCAAGGGAACAGAATAGCGAGTAGGGAGCCAGGAGATGGGGAAACTGATACATGTATGCAAGAAGGAAACAGGAGATGGCCGAGGGGAGAAGAATGAGTGGGGAAAAAGACAAGACAGTCTGTGTGCCTGACAAAGGGACGGGCTGAATTCTGGAAGAAACTAGAATGTGGGTCATTGGTGAATGTATGAGGGGTAGGTGGCAAGAAATGAACTGACCTTTTTCCTCTGGAGGTCTGCCCTGGGCATTGGGGCATTTTTCAAGGAAGCTTGAGGTCCTGCATAGCACAAAGATAGAGGTATTTAGGGGCACAGTCAGGAACACTGGAAATCTTCAGTCTGAAGGCCAGCAAAATTATTTTAGTTGGAGTCAATCACACCTCCCTCTGCAGACCAACCATGTGCTCAGTTGACATTCTCCAGCCCAACGGCCCCCAATTCACTGGCGTGAGGAAAGACTCCTAAGGTGACAGTGGAAGGGGGAAGAGAAGGAGGCAATGACCCAGAAGATGGAAGCTGTGGAAAGAAGACTGACCTGGGTGAGCAGTCGAGGGGCCAGTGGTCGGGAGGGCACTAGAGCATGCAGCACCTGGCCCTCCTGGAGGGTGTGTCGCAGAGAAACTGACAGGAGGGGCTAGGGACCGGAAGCTTGTAGGGCTGACCCCTGGTAGTCTCACAGGAAGTGGAGGGAACAGTCGAGCAGTCTCGGCCAGGGAGGTAGAGCCAGGCTGTATGACATCTGGGGGTACCATGGGTGGAGGTGGACCAGGAAGAGGCCATGTTCCAGGGAACCCCATGAGGTTAGGAACTTGGGCTTTTTGCCCTCTTAACAACAGTGGCTCAAATAAAGCTGAAAAGGAACAGAAACAGGCCATTTGCCATCAAACTTCAATTTGGGAGAGACTCGGAGCATATCAGGGAAGAATAAGGCAGCAATAAAACCAACCAACCAACCAACCTAATAATGCTAACGAAAGATTAATATATGCATATGGAGATCTACCATTCACAAAATACTTTTAACTATTCCTCATTTGACCCTAAAAACAATCCTGTGGGGTTGAAATGACCAATATAGTAGCTATTCTCACTTTTCAAAAGAAACAGTGGCTAAGTTTGCTGCCCATTGATACAAAGCCAGTAAGTGACAGTACTGGGGATTCAGACTTCAAATTCTAAGCTCTTCTTGCTACATAGTAGACATAATGCCTCCCATACCCATGCTGGCCATGCCAACTGTTTTCCTCTGTGCTCTGCCCAGACAACTCTTGACTCACTCACTCATTCACTCACCAGGCCTTACACCAGGGGCCAAAGGCAAAGGCTGGGCTGCCTGGGGCTCAGGTACCCTGTAATCATTTAGATTCTGTGTTTGGAAGCTTTGATAAGGGCCAGGATGGGAAGGTATCAAGGGTGTCAGCAGTGATGACTGAGGTGTGAAAATCCTTGGCCTTGGAGATGGAGTTGGAACCTGTGAAGAGAAAAAAGGGTCAGCACTTGGAAAAGAAAGGTAAGTAATTGAAAATAGAAGAACAATAAAGAATATGAAACAAAAAGTTAGCTCTTAAAATGAAAATCAACAGAACTGATAAATTTCTATAAAAAGTGACAAAGAGGGGCGCCTGGGTGGCTCAGTCTGTTAAGCATCTGCCTTGGGCTCAGGTCATGATCCTGGAGTCCCACGATCCCTGCATCAGGCTCCCTGCTCAGCGGGGAGTCTGCTTCTCTTTCTTCCTCTGCCCCTCCCCCTGCTCGTGCTCTTTCTCTCTCTCTCTCCCTCACTCTCTCTCTCAAATAAATAAAATCTTAAAAAAGAAAGAAAAACAAAGTGGGAGGAATTATTCTTCCTCATGTCAGGACTTACTATATAGAGGTAGTATTCAAGACAGAGTGGTATTGTCAGAGGGAAAGACACACAGATCAACAGAATAGAACAGAGATCTGAAAAATAAATCCATAAAAATATGCCCAGGGCGCCTGGGTGGCTCAGTTGGTTAAGCGACTGCCTTCGGCTCAGGTCATGATCCTGGAGTCCCTGGATCGAGTCCCACATCGGGCTCCCTGCTCGGCAGGGGGTCTGCTTCTGCCTCTGGCCCTCCCCCCTCTCATGTGCTCTCTCTCATTCTCTCTCTCTCAAATAAATAAATAAAATCTTTAAAAAATAAAAAAAATAAAAAAAATAAATAAATAAAAATATGCCCAGTTAAGTTTTTGACAAAGGAGCAAAATCAGTTCAATGGAGGAGGGACAGCCTTTTCTTTTTTTTTTAAGAATTTATTTATTTATTTGTCAGAAAGAGAGAGAGCACAAGTAGGCAGAGCGGCAGGCAGAGGGAGAGGGAGAAGCAGCCTCCCTGCTGAGCAAGGAGCCCGATGTGGGGCTCAGTTCCAGGACCCTGGGATCATGACCTGAGCTGAAGGCAGATGCTTAACCGACTGAGCCACCCAGGCATCCCGAGACAGCCTTTTCAATAAATGATTATGGATATCCATTGGCAAAAAAAAAAAAAAAAAAGCTTGACCTAAATTTCACACCATATGCAAAAATTAACTCAAAATAGAACACAGACTTAACTGTAAAACATAAAACTATAAAACTTTTAGAAAGAACATGGGAAAACTTTAGGGGACTGTGGACTGGCAAAGACATAAAAGCCATGATGATCCATAGAAAGAAAACTATAAATTGGACCTTAAAAAATTAAAAATTTTTGCTTTGTGAGGGACGCTGTTAAAAGGTGAGAAGACAAATTCTTACATAATTATACACACACACACACACACACACTGGTGAGATCTGAATCTATGGATTGTACTAATATCAGTTTCTTGGTTTTGACATTGTACTATGGTTGTGTGGGACACTGGAATGAAGTGGGGGTGGGGATGTGATGCATGAGACTTCTCAGTACATTTCTTTGCAACTTCCTGTGAATCTGTAATTATTTCAAAATAGAAAGGAGAGAGGGAGAGGCAGAGAGACAGAAAGAAAGAGGGGATAGGAGAAGGAAGAGGAGGGAGGGGAAAGAAGGAGGAAAGAAGAAAGAAAATTAAGATGAGAACTGAAGGTGACACAGGATGAATCATCAGAGCTTCCACCTGGTACCTCTACTTACCATCTTGCTGGATTTTGTTCCCCAGTCCCTCCAGCAGGATCCTGGTATCATAAGTTAATAGCACCCTAACCATCTGAGCACTGGATAGTGTCTGGGGGTCAGTTCCCCCACTTCACAGACTCCTCTAAACCATCACCAATTTCTGTCAATTCTACCTATTATCTTAAATCCAACCTCATTCTCCAGCTTTAGGTCAGTCATTTCATGTCCTCATCATCTCTTGCTATTGCCTCTTAAATGCCTCCAGCCTTGTCCTTCCTAAATACATAGCTAGTCATTCCCCTGCATAAGACCATTCAATTTCAGGGTCAAATCTAAGGTCTTTAGCACAGAATTCCAGGTCCTTCCTGCTCTATCTCCTACCTGTTACTCCAGCTTCATCTAACCTCACACCCCTACAACAAACACCTGTTTGGCAGCCCCATTAAAATATTAGTAGTTCCTCAAGTGGGCTTTGCTTACTCTCCCTTCAATGCTTTTGTACAAGCTGTTCCCATTGCTTGAAATAGCATTTACCTACTCCTTCCCTTGCCTAAATAACTTTTAATCTTCAATACTCAAACATCATACTCCTTCTAAAACATTCCCTAAACTTCTCCCCCTCCTCGAAAGACTAAATTGCTTTTTTCTGTGTGATCCCATGGCACCTTATCATACCCTAATCATGGCACTGATGAATTTTACTGTACTTATTTTTTACATATCTATCTTTCTACTAGACTATGAGCTAATTAAGGGCATGAATCATGGTTTGTCCTCATTTCTGTTCTAAGAGCCTAGCAGTTGTTTGACAAGAAGTTATCAGAAAAATAACTGAATCTATGCTCTGCAAAGTTGAGAATTTTCATCATTTTTTTCACTAATATATTCCAAGTGTCTAGAACCATGCTTGGTACCTGGTAGACATTTAATAAGTATTTTTGAATGAATGAGCAAATGAATGAACAAACCAAACCAGATCTTACCTGGTGAGAAGGCCAGAATCCCAATCTGTAAGATGATGTTTCTTTAGAGTGGGGGGTAGCTCCCACAACAACCCGTGGGAAGGGGAAAGGAGGACACTGTTGGCCCAAGACACCAGAACCTTGGGCATGAAAAAGTCGATCTCTCAGCTGCTGAATTGGTGGCTACAAAAGTTATAATAGTGAAGAACTGTGTTAATTAAAACAAGTAAACATCCTTTCTTATAAGCCTCGCCCCATATAGCATTCAAACTTCAGTTGGCCCTCTACACTTCAGCCACCTTAGATGACTCAAAGGTCCCTAATCCCTGCCAAGCCTCCCTCCTTACTGTTCCTTCTGCCTAGAATGCCCTACATCTGCTGGGAAGCTGCTTCTTTTTGAAGGCCCAGCGCAACTGTTTTAACCACTGGAAAGCCTTCCTTGATTGCTCTGGGCAAAACCAGCCCCTTTCCTGGAGTCCCACAGTGCCTAGTATAAACTTCTGTTATAACACTGTAAGTTACTGACATCTGATTTCCCCCAAGGGACTGTGAGCTTCCTAAGGGACTAGATCTCATTTATTCTAGAATTCCAGCATTTGCATAGTGCCTAGAACATGGCAGTGCTCAGCCAGTGTTAGATGACTGAAATGGTTTGCTCTCTGTACGTGGTCCCACTCACCTGAGTACAGTCACTGGGTAGGTAGCTCATGGCAGTGGCCAGGCTGCCCTGGGCTGCCAGGAGGTTGGCATACTGAGTGACCCTGCAGGTTGTGGCAGGGCCTGCGCTCACCCCGTCAGGACCCCGCAGTAGCTCCAAGCTCCTATTAAGGACCATCACCTTCTCCATCAGGTCCTACAGGAACAGGGATAAAGGCAGTCAGGTCTCTTCAAAGCACATCCTGCTCCCTAAGACCAGGCAGTTGACCCAGGGACTTCCCACTTTGGGTATGAGGGTACCTGGCCATGGCCAGGTACAGGCAGCAAGTGATGATACGTAAGAGATGTAATAGTTAGAGAAGAGCCTCTTGGCCTCACCTCCCAAGCTATTAGCATTTGCTTCAACTGGGTCCATCTGGGTCTTAGACTCTCATACATCTCTGCCTCTTTTTTTGCTTTCTTTACCCTTTCCTCTGCTAGTACATCATCAGTTTCAGGGTCTGTTATACTATCGTTTCATCTGTGACTTTGTCTTCCTATGAGTCTTCTCTAGTTACCTGTAGAGTGTCTGGTAAAATTTAAATCCACAGAACTTTTCATAGCAGCTAATAGGAGGCCCAGGCTCACAATTATTCAAATAGAGAATAACTTTGTATAACCAAACCTAAAGTGGGAAAAAATTATGAAGGTTAACACCTAAGCAGCTGTTGCTCAGTCTCCCCCGACTGGGAAGGAGAGAGGGAGGTGCTAGCTCATCCCTGGGAAAAGGTCCCAGACACTGAAGGCCCTTCTCTACTCCCTAATATACTGATCCCAGCCTGGGTACCCAGAAGACTTGCCTCTGATGTCCCTGCACATCCCTATCAATAGCCTCTCCTAAGAGCCTGGTATGGAGTGACCAGTGCCCTACAGAGAAGGAGCACCTGTAGAGCCAGGGGGGAGGAAGCCTGGTGGCATCTTGCCCAACACTCCACCAGCTGCTCCACACTCCCTGAGCACACATAACAGAGTCTGGCTTCGGAGGTTAGTGCTCTGCCACCCTCCTGTTCCATGCGAGTACCCAGCATGTCTGCAGAGAGAAGGAAAGTTCTTTAATGGCATAGCTTTCCTGTGCTTCTTCTCATTCTCCTGTTTGAAAATAGGTGGAGGATCATGAGCTGGGACAAGTAACCACAGTGGCTTTGGACAATAATGAGGCCAACTTTGCGCTATAGGGAAGGGCGGAGCTCTTGCGAGAAAAAGTAAAACAGGACAATACATGATCCCTACTAGAGTCCTTGCCTCCCAGCTGAACCAGACCTTGGCCTTGACAACACGGCCTGACCTCCCAGAGCTCAGGCTGCTCCTCTGCCTCCTCCCTCACCGTGTCCTTGAACTCCATGCTAGAGTCACACCACTCCATCCTGAAACCCAGGGCTACCTACCACAGAGCTCAGGGAACTTCTCTGGCCCACAGTATGTCAGGAGCAAGGCCAGTGCCTCTTTCCAGTTCTGCAGGCTACAGGCATAAACCATCTCCTCCCAATTCTTCCGTACAACACAGGCTAGCAGCTATAATGAGCAGAGAGGGATGGACGTCATTAGCCATCCATCCAACACAGTCAGAGTCACACACAGGGACGTGCTAAGAAAAGCCACTGGTGAACAGGCTTCCTATTAGACCACTGACTAGGCGTTGGGGGTGAGGTAGGGGTGGTTGGAGTGGGGAGAGGGAAAGCCTGGCAGATCTTCTAAACATCAAGGTGTAGGCATCCACCTGACAAAGTCCAAGTAATCCCCTCCCCTCCTCTCCTGCACAGTGGGCAGTTACCGAAGAGATTCTGGTTTTCTTCTTGGCCCAGTAGCACTCCTGTGTTTGCTTTAGCAGATCTGCACCCCCAGCCTGGGCCAGGATGATGGCATCAGCAAAGCGCTCTTCTTTCAGACACAGCTCCACAGCAGGGCGTAGTTCTCCAAGCAGGAGAGCCTGGCTCAGGAGTCCATCAGTGTCTGCAGGCAGAGGCATCCCCTCCATGTGAGCCTGCCCTCAGACCCTAGCTTCCTGTTCCCTACAGGGCCCATAGTACACCCCTTCTATCTCTGTATCACTCAGCCTCCCTTGCCCCAAACAAAACTCCCAAGTTTCATTCCTCAACAACAAAATGTAGTGGGCTGTCCCAGAGGGCCAGGTCCAGTGGTAATCTAAGGACAGGGCTCAAGATGAGGGAGAGCCTCATATGGCAATATTAGAGGTATAGTGTGTGGTTGCTCAGCAAAAACAGAGTCACAGTGGTTTTTTGTTGTTGTTGTTGTTGTTGTTTTTTAAAGATTTTATTTATTTGCAAGAGAGAGAATGAGAGACAGAGAGCATGAGAGGGAGGAGGGTCAGAGGGAGAAGCAGACTCCCTGCCGAGCAGGGAGCCCGATGCGGGACTCGATCTGGGGACTCCAGGATCATGACCTGAGCCGAAGGCAGTCGCTTAACCAACTGAGCCACCCAGGCGCCCCGAATCACAGTGTTTTAAGTAAGAAAACAGTAGAAAAAAAAAATCTTGCTAGAAGGCCTTCCACAGGAAAGACATATCCATAAAAATCCAGAGAGAGCTCTAACCAGTAACAGAACCACTCAGCATTTGTGATGGTGGGAGGGAGGCAGGAGGCAGGGGACAAGAAGAAAATGTTCTCAAGTCCAAGAACTCTGAGCCCACCTACTCCCACATAGAGCGTTTCTCTCCCTCAGGATCAGAGTACCTTCTGTGATGGGGATCTCCCATGGAGTCATATTCTGAGGGACCAGCTCATCAAAGAAGGATGAGGAGGCAGAGGCTTCCTCTGTGATGTGTTCGGAGGTCTGTACAAGAAAGGACAGAGGTGGCTATTTTGGAAATGAACCTGAAAACAGATAGACAGCTGGCTTGGTAGCTCTCTCTGAGAGCTCTACTATCTGGCCCTTAATGGGTAAAGCTACAGAATAACCAGATAAGGTTTGGGAAGGTCTCTAGTCCATAGCTCCTCTCCCAGCCCAAAAGTTTATGCACTCTGTGTCTCACTGTGGTTCCAAGAAATGAGGAGTTTGAAGACTTCTACAGAAGCCAAGCACTTTATGAGAGCAAAGCAAATGTCCAGGAAGGGGCAGATGCCCTAAAGGCAGGTCTCCTGTGCTACCCCAGGTCTGGCTGTCTGGGCTCCAACCACACCTGGCTGCAGAAAGCCTGCTGTCTGTTACTGTGGAGATCATCTCCCTTGGGCCTCCCTTGAGGGGTCTCGCCCAGCCCCAAGTCACTCTTCAAACCCGCGGCCACCTGCAAGGAGAGATCTATGAGTACCCTCTTCCCAGCACAAGGTCAAACACCTATTATGCTTTCTTCCCACCTCCACACCACACAGACTGGACTCTCTGAGATTCTTGGGCTATTTACCTGGGGAAAAGCCTACATCCAGGAGGTAAAAGGTTTGTATATGCGTTAATGAAGCCCAGAAAGAGGTCACTGAGACGGTTCCCACTGACAGCATTCTCTTCTTCTCTGCTTCAAGTACATGCTTCTGATGTGAAAGCAGCTTACCTTCTTCTGGAACTCATCTTTACTGTATCCTAATAGTTTTAGAAATTTCATTCTGGAGTCTTCCTCTAAGGTCACCTAATGAACCACACAACACACAAGTCTCCATTAAATCAATGTGAATGACCCTCTCTTGCATAAGCTGAACATCTGTGCCAGTGTACCCTCTAACATAGTTCTTCATACCACCAGAAGTGCCCTACTGAGGCCAACACCGTCTCTCCCCTTTTCCTCCCCCAATTTGATCCTGCTGAGCTGGAGGCATGGTGTTAACAAAACCCTCTCCCACTTCTACATGAAAACTGGACCATGGACCTTCTGTTGACTTACTAGATCTGTTAGCCTGGATACCTGGTAAGAGTCAAATGTCACCTATGTTTCCAGGCAACATTGCTTGTGATGGATAAACTGTATCTGGACTCGAACTATACAAAACTTAAATAGCATCTGTGGACACCATGCTCGCAGGCTTCCCTGATTGCAAGGACTCTTGTAACTGAAAAGATCTCTTGTAGGGACTCTAGAAACATTTTTGAAGTGGGTACAAGAGACATTGGCTCTTGTGGGCATGAGGCTTCAAAGCCGGGGCCACCGACACACCTGCCTTGTGTGCATCTCATCACCTTGCACCTGAGCTGTCTTTTGGGGAGGTGATGAGAACTCTGGACTGCTGCATGGGCTGCTGCAAGAACCCCCACAGAAGAGCGCCACCTCCGGCTGCCCTGCCAAGCCGTGGTTCCTGTCCCACATCCTTCTGAGGAGACTGATGCCAAGTGAACCTACAGAGTCTCGTGAGTCTAAAATATCTAGTTGAAGGGGCGCCTGGGTGGCTCAGTCGGTTAAGCATCTGTCTTCGGCTCAGGTCATGATCCCAGGATCCTCGGATCGAGCCCCACATCGGGCTCCCTGCTCAGTGGGGAGTCTGCTTCTCCCTCTCCCTCTGCCTGCCTGTCTGCCTACTTGTGATCTCTCTCTCTGTCAAATAAATAAATAAAATCTTAAAAAAAAAATATCTACTTGAAAACATAGTTCGTGGTGGAAGCTGCATAGATACAATAAACAAAGTCAGCTTAGGGGCGCCTGGGTGGCTCAGTTGGTTAAGCGTCTGCCTTCGGCTCAGGTCATGATCCCAGGGTCCTGGGATCTAGCCCCACATTGGGCTCCGTGCTCAGCAGGGCGCCTGCTTCTCCCTCTACCTCTACCTGCCTGCCTGTCTGCCTACTTGTGATCTCTCTCTCTCTGTCAAATAAATAAATAAAATCTTTAAAAAAAAAAAACAAAACAAAACACAAAGTCAGCTTACCCACTCAGTGTCCCAGATACTGGGGGCCAAGCCTTCCTGAAGCCGTACCTTAATCTGGGTTAGGTGGCTGGGCCCTTCGTTTGCCCTACACAGAGCCATGAATTCTGACTACTATCTTTCTCACAGTCTCTCAGGGCTCCCTTCTTCTCCCATACTTGTCCTTTGGAAATGTTCAGCCACATTCAGCTTCAGAACCATCATAATGGACAGCTCTTGGGTAGGTTTTCAACCAGACTCCCCTCTATCCTTAGGTACTGCTGCCTCCTTTGTTTAGAAGAAAGGCTCAACTCCTGATGATGCCCTCTATTCTCTTTCCCATTCCACCATTCCTGGAGCAGTTGGCCGTATTCTGCTTACAACAAAAGCATCATTTCTTATTCTTTTCTTCCCACACCTTTTTCTAGCTTCACTCTACAGTTGATGATCCTTCTCAAATCCTGTCTCCTTCCCAGATTCCTGGTGTCTACCATCACAAAGTTCTACTGTGTCTGAAGTATAGACCCCAAGCCCTTCTTAGATCCCCTGGGACAGCTCTGTCCTTTTTGCATTATTTACTATGATCCCAAAGCTTTGAATAATCCTCTCACTGCCTGTCCAGTCAGTTCTCTTTCTCCCTTTAGTTCTCTCCTCCCATCTACTCAATTCCTTTGACAGGTGGAACACTCCTCCTGATGTCATGCACAACTTGAAATTTCATTAGCACTGAACTTGATCCATGCCTCCAGAGTAAACTGGGACTTAAGCCCTGAGTCCCACCATAATAACTTGCCTTGGGTTACCTGAAACAAACTCAAAGCCTTCTCATGATGATGCCCCCTTCCAGCCAATCCTCTTTCCTTCCTTTCCTTTCTCTTCTCTCTTCCCATCACGTTATCTGCCCTTTGGCATGGCATAAAAGCCTTCACATTGGCCTTGGTAAAGTATCTAGGACATCAGCAATAGAAGCAAAAAAGGCAAATGTCACTTGTACCCCTCAGCTTCCTTAGCTGCAAAAGGTCTCTGAGACACCGGTAAAAGGTGAAGATTCTGTGTCCAGAGGGTGGTGTGGTGTAGGAAAACGCCTAAGAGGTCAGGGCCTCTATAATCTAGGTCACAATGTGGTTGTCCATCTCCTAGAGTTTCTGGCTTTGGGGAAACACTTTCGGAGCAGCCAGCCTCAGGCTTCCTACCTTCAGGAATTGCCAGAGCATCTTTTCACTTTGCAGTGATGTTTGTTCGATCTTGTTCTGACAATAATTCAGAAGATTTCCTGATTCCAGGGCCTCCTGCAGCTCAGCTGACCGCCTCAGTAATTCAGATTCTGTGATGACTTGACTGATGAAGACTAGGCGGAGGCAAGGCTGTGGCATCTGATGGGCAGGGGTGCTGGGGAGGCCAAAGGTAACCAGCTTCCCTCCAAACTGGTGAGGAAAAACAAGAAGGGTTAAGGTTGTATCTTCAAGCTAAAAATTAACACCAAGTCCAAATCACAGGGAAGGCTATTTATTGGTTGACCCTAGGATAGGAAATCAACAATAAGAACTCCTGGGGGTGGAACAGGATCAGGAAATGAGTAGAAAATGCACCCCTATACATAAACCACCTCTACATTTTTAGCACCATCAGCATAAAACTCTAGCACATGGTACTCATCTTCTGACCCGTGCTGGCAGCCCCATTCTCCCAGTCACCTGGACTAAACGCCTTGGCATTGTCATGGTCTTTATACCCATCACAGCTACAGCCACGGAACAGCAGTCTGACCTCGTCTTGTGCAGTGTCTCTCACACAGGGCCCCCTGTCCCATTCCCAGCGCTAGCACACCTAGGTTATTGGAATAGGCTGCTAGCCTCTGGGTTTTCCTCCAATCCAAGCCTTAGACTACCACCCTGTACCTATGGCTGCTTAGGAGTGTGTTCTGGTTTCAAAGGCCACAGAAGAGAGCTTAAGCTCCTCCAAAGTCAGGGCCAGACTCTCTAGCCTCTCTCTCCCTGCTCATTTATGTGATTGCTCCACATCCCCAAAGTGCCCAGTTCATTCCTGCTTCTGAGCCTTCAACCACCAAAACAGCCCCCCCTGAGCATCCTTCTCACACTATTAGGTACCCTACCTAAAGCATCTGTCACCAAGCAGAGCTTAGTAAAGTTCCTTGACTCCAGCAGGTCTCCACCGTGGCTGCACATTAACACAACCTGAGGAGCTATCCAGAGTCATGAGGCTGCACTCCAGACAATGAAGTCCGAATCTCTGGTGGTGGGACTAGACATCAGTATATTTGAAAGTTCTTCAGGTTGCAGCCATGGTTGACAACTACTGCTTACTCCCCAGCCCTTCACTATTTCCTTTCCTGAGACCTCCTCCTTCATGAACTTGCCCAGTTGGAATTCTTCACTTGATTCCTACAGCACAAACCTACACTACAGATTAGTGCTAAACAAAACGAACTTAATTTTTGATTTGTTAATATTTGATAGTCTTACAAAGTGCTTATGTATATTCTCATTTGAGATTCATGTCAATTCACTAACATAAGCTAAGCAGGTACTACTATCCCTATTTTACAGACAGTCGAACTGCCCAAGGTTACCCAGCTAATAAGTGACAGAGCTATGATAAGAATGCAGGCCTCCCAAACTGAGGGTTCTAGAGGGGAGGGGAGTGGGGGGATGGGTTAGCCTGGTGATGGGTATTAAAGAGGGCACGTTCTGCATGGAGCACTGGGTGTTATACGCAAACAATGAATCATGGAACACTACATCAAAAACGAATGATGTAATATATGGTAATTAACATAACATAATCATAATAAAAAAAAAAGAATGCAGGCCTCAGGCGCCTGGGTGGCTCAGTTGGTTAAGTTTCCGACTTTTTGGTTTCAGCTTAGGTGGTGATCTCAGGATAATGGGATCGAGCTCCGTATTGGGCTGCTCGGCGAGAAGTCTCCTTGAGATTCTCTCTCTCCCTCTCCATCTGCCCCCTCCCCCCACCTGTGCATGGGCACTCTCCCTCTCAAATAAATAAATAAATCTTAAAAAAAAAAAAAAAGAATACAGGCCTCTCCAGACAGACCCATAAATACAAAGAAACTGGTGGTTGCCAGAGGGGAGAGGGGTGGGAGGATGGGCTAAATGAGTGAGGAGGAGTGGGAGGTACAGGCTTCTAGGCATGGAATGAATAAGTCATAGGGATGAGAGGCACAGCGTAGGGAATGTAGTCAATGATACCATCATAGCGCTGTAGCTACACTTGTGGGGAGTACGGCATAACGTACAGACTTGTCAACCACTAAGCTGTACACCTGAAACTACATGTAACATTGTGCATCAACTCTACTTCAATAAAAAAAGGCAGAAAATCAGAGCACCTGGGTGGCTCAGATGGTTAAGCATCTGCCTTCAGCTCAGGTCATGATCTCCAGGTCCTGGGATCAAGCCCCGCGTCGGGCTCCGAGCTCAGTGGGGAATCTGCTTCTCCCTCTCCCTCTGCCTCTCCCCCTGCTTGTGTGCTCTCTCTCTAATGAATAAATAAAATCTTTATTTAAAAAAAGGCAGAAAATAAGTATTGGGGCTGATGTAGAGAAAATGAAACTCTCAGGCATTGTTGTTGGAAATATTGTGAAGCTGCTGTGAAAAATGGTATGGTGATTCCTCAAAAAATTAAAACACAGAACTACCTCCTGAAACAAACAAAGAATGTACTTCTCTCAACATCAGAATTCTTCACCTCCTGAGTATGTTAGATTCACCTCCACAATAAAACTGGTGGCTGTGAACACAAGAACCACTTATTCGATACATCTGTTTTCAATTCAAACCTAATATTTAAAGCACTGAATTAAGTGCTTTAGGACCCTGCCACTCCTCAGACCAGCCACAAGGGCATCACCTGGGAACTTGTTGGAAAATCAGAATCTTGGGCCCTACCCTAGACTGAATGAACCAGAATCTGAATTTTTGTAAGATTCCCCAGGTAATCTGTATGTGCATTAAAGTTTGAGAAGCACTTGCTTTAGGGATAAAAACGGACAAAATGTGGTCCCTATCTTCAAGTCTTCAAGGAGTCTATTACTTAGTAGGGTCTCCACACATGTATTTAAGTAACCTTAGTACAGTTAGAATGTATCATTACAGGAATAGAAATCTTGGAAGTGAAGTTTGACAAGGGTTTAAAGACAGGCATTGTGGACGGGGTGGTACTTAAGCAAGGGACCATGAAAGACTATAGTAGGATTCAATGGCTCAGGAGAGACGTGAAGGGCAGGGTACATGCAGAAGCAGCAAAGTTGAGGAGTTATTTGTGGAACAGAAAGGAGTCATATGTAACTAGAACCTAGGGAACACATAAGAATAAGGTGGGGGGGCGCCTGGGTGGCTCAGTTGTTAGGCATCTGCCTTTGGCTCAGGTCATGGTCCCAGGATCCTGGGGTCGAGCCCCGCATCGGGCTCCCTGCTCTGCAGGAAGCCTGCTTCTCCCTCTCCCACTCCCCCTGCTTGTGTTCCCTCTCACGCTGTGTCTCTCTCTGTCAAATAAATTAAAAAAAAAAAAAAAAAAAAGAATAAGGTGGGGATAAAAACTGGAAAGGTAAGTCCATAAGGAAATGGGGGTCAAAGGTTTTGGGCAGAGGAGTGACAGGATGGAATTTATATTTTTTTTCTTTCCTGCTTTGTATTTCTAACCCTTACATGTCTGGACTCACTACCAGTCCAGACATGTAAGGGTTAGAGAAAAATCAGGTGGAATCTCAGGCAGTTCTCTATAACCAAGCAGCCTACAGCAACCAATACCTTTTAGACAGGACTGGCACAGTAAGCAAGGTGAAGGGGTAGAGGGAAAAGCAATAGTAACTCTGCTTGAGCCCTAAAATGGGCCTGATCTGAGACACAGGCAGTGGGAATAAATCTATAGAACACAGCTACATGTTGGGCTTACGAGAGGCTTCACAAACACACACACACGCACAACCATGCACACACACTCCCACACACTATACTTACAGCAAATGAAACACCTGCTGGCCTTCTCAACCATTTGGGGGGGTTTTTTAGAGGAGGTATCAATGATGCTTGGGCCCCTTGCTCTGGTACCTGCAGCGGTGGGAGAGGCTGGCCTTTGCTGAAGAAAGAAGAGATCTGAGGGTAAAAGCACACCTGTATCACCAACCTGAAGTGGTGCTGCATCTGTAAACTCTACTCTGGGAGAAATCCTTGAGATAACCAATCTGGCCCAGAAAGGCTGGACTCCCGTTTTCTAGGGAACTGGTAGTGAGGGTAGGACTCCCATGCAGTAGGCTCTTGGAAAGCCTACTGCATCCAAGGTCTACAGTGGAGTGTAGACACAGAATGGATCTACAGGAGAAAAGGAGATAAGACAGTTCATACTTCCAAAATAATGGTCCCGGCATGGAGATCCAATGTCCCTGAAATATCACAGGGAACATCCAAGAGCAAGAGTCAATATGAAGGCCTCTTTTGTATCGTGGCAGGAACGGACACCCTCCCAGGAAGATGGGCACTAGAGCAAAGGTGAAGCCCTCCCAACCCAGGGTCCTGGTTTCCCAGTCTCCAACAGTCCCCACTTCCTCCTAGGCCATTCGTCCTTTTCTCTCCCCCCATATAGAGACAGCATTCCCTCCAGCATTCTCCACCAAGCCTTTCAAACCTTGTCAGCCTGTCTCATCTGCTGGACTTCCCAGCTCCTACCCATCACGGAGTACAATCTTATCCAGCCGTCAAAGGAGGCAGCAGAGAACACTGGAGGGTCCCGAGGGCACCACTGCACATCAAAGCACCAGCTGCTCTGTGTGGGCAGCTTATACACTACCTGTGAGGGAACCCGACCATTAGAGAAACCCTGACTTAGGTAATGTGACCCAGAACACACAGCTGATTTCCCCTCCCAGCATGCCCACGCAACGGCCAGCCTACCTCATTGCTCCCCAGGTTCCAGCACAAGATCTGGTTGTCCTTGGCACTACTGAGCAGAAGCTCAGCATCAGCCTGGCTCCACGACACTGACAAGATCCCCCTAAAAAGGAAAGAGCAACTAACATTTGTCAAATGGCTACTCTGAGTAGGGTACCTCAAATATCTTGGATAAATTTCATCCCTATAAAATGAGCAGTCTCATTTCATTTTACAAACGAGGAAAATGAGGCTTTGAAAAATTAAAGAACCTTCAGCAGTCATGCAGCCCGAACCCAAGTCAAATCCCAGAGCCTGTGCGCTACACACTGTATCACTTTGCCCCCAGACGTCCCCACAGAATGGCCTGCTTCTTTTCCCTGACTGTAGAGTAGGGACTATGAACAGCATGAATCAGGCAAGCACCCACCCCTCTGGGTGCTTTTTTTTTTTCGCAGGAAGGTGGTGAGGACCCAACTCTTCAAAGTCCCCAAGAAGGTATAGAGGCAATACAGCTCTTTAGTAAGAAAGAACAGTGTGGGCTGCTTTTTCTGCTATGGGCCTAAGAGCTACAGCTTCAGGGGCAGGCCTGTTCAAAGGATAGATAGGAGCCTAGGTTCTCTTATTAAGGAGAAGTCTTGGAGGAAGCAACCTCACTACCCAAAGAAATGAACATTATCCTTAAATCAGAGCCTGGGGACTCTCCCAGGGGGACTAAACATTGGCTCCAAATATTTCTCATGACCCCATCTACACTCCCATTTCTGGAAGTTAAATGGAATCTCAGGTTCTTTTCCATAACCTCAGGATCTCAAGGATCTCCTCTTTGTTGGGGTTACAGCTAGGACTGGGAGACTGTGTGTTCACTGGGAATGACTTTGAAGACACGCAAGATGTTTGGTAACTAAAGTGAGGCATTCACTGCCTCCTACCCAGGTCAGTTATGCCCCACCATCCACCAAGGATGTAGACAGAGCTTGAGACATTACCTACTGTGGCTCTCCAGCACCTTCAGGGGCGAGGAGGCAAAGCGCAAATCCCACAGCTGAATCACTGGAAAACGATCATCTTCTGAACACAGCACCAATTGGGTGGCTATGTCTGGGTGCCAGGCCAGGCCTGAGCTGTGCATCTGTGGACAAAGCAGACCCCAATGGGTGATATAACCTGACACTTCTGGTTATGAACCTTTTCTGCCCAGTTGGAATAGGACCTCTGAGGGCAGGTTTTGTGTCTCTTCTGTGTGATAAGTGATGACCATGAGTAAGTAAGGAACACTAGTAGCCTCTGGATCAGCTCTGTTTAGCTTCCCTAAGCATTCACTCTCAACAGGAAATCTGCTAAGAGGCTGAACCTACAAGTGCAACAGCTGAAAGCAGACACCTGGCCTGGGGAAGAGCAGCTCCAAAGTCTAGGCATGAGAAAGAAGCCAGAGCCCGAGCCTGTATTCTGTCTCCATGACGCACCCTGTTGCTATGATCGCTGACTTTGATGATAGGTTCATTCTTCCTGAGATCCCACACAACTGCCTTGCCGCTGGGGTGAGCAGAAGACAGAATGTGTTGAACTTGCCGGTTCCAAGCGAGTGCCTTGATGTCTTCTGGAGGCTGCTGAGGCAGGAAGGGTGGGGAGGGATAGAGGATAGAGGACAACTTGTCATCTCCTGGACCAAGAGCCATTTGCTGTTCCACTGCTCCCAATCCCCCACAGAAAGCCCAAGAGTAGACATGGGGCTTCCCAAACCCAGTGTCAGGGAGCTGGGAGTTGAATTTTCCAGAGAGGATCCTTTAGGGGACTGGTGTAGAAGCTGAGAGAATGGCAGGCACACTTGGAATTTACCCCTATCTCAAGGTGCTCCTGAGAGGATGGAGTCAAGATTTAAAACAGCCCTCTTATCTATGACAAAGAGAGAGGTAGAGGAGGAGGAAGGGAGGGAAACAAAGACATGTAAGACCCCCAGAAAGAATGAGGCAGAAAGAAAAGCCATTGCTATTTTTAGGGCACAGGGTGCTATCAAATTTATACTTAACTTACCTCACGATACTGTAAGCACAAGACAGAGAAGAGCCAGGAAGCAAAGAAGATGGGCCCAGTTATAGACTGACAGGTAGATGCACTCAGAGACAGACATACACCAGATCCCCAACTGCATGGGAGAACCTGCTATAGAGGCAAAGCTGACCCACCCCAACAAAAAGGACAAGGATATATCTGGGCGTCCCCTCTTGGCCCCACTCCACTGAGCCCAGGGCCCTACTCTACTCTGCCTAAGCTCTACTATGATAAATAGTACTCACTCCTTTTCTCAATGTCTTTTACTGCCTTTCTTCATCTTCCTTTCAGAAACCCGAGGACAGTTCTTGACCACAAACCACCACACACACACCCTCCCCTCCATCCCTGTTATGGGTTGGCTGGTAATATGTTAGTCTGTGGTGCTTTATTTCCCTCCAGTGGTAAAGTCCAAACTCTCCTGTGCTCTGGGTGCCTCCAGAATTCAAGACTTTCCTGGGCAAATCAGCTGCACACTCTAATCAGCAGCCCCGGGAGACTCCTTACCTGTGACTTAGATCCTGGGGTCCTTGGCACATTTAGGTTATTCAAATCCCAAATAAAGATTTCAGAATCACTGGCTCCCGAGGCCAGGAGGTTGCCCTGTATGAAGAAAAGGCCTTAGGAGACACACCATCCCAGGAAAAGGTACGAACAGGTAAGGGGGAAAGAGACCCACATTTGGGGCTTCCAAAACCTCCCCCATAACAGTGTGGGAAGGGCTAAGAATTATAGACTGGAGGTCACAAGTGAATGCTTCCACTCAGATCTGTGGCTCCATGGCTTGGGCATGTTTGACCAAATGAAATGCAGTACCTGGAAAGGATTAAAGTCAAGGGCTCTGACAGCCCCCGTGTGCTTCTGTCTCTGGGCAATCACAGGCTCCTTCCCGGGAGACAGGATGTGGGCCACACTGTACAGAGTAAGCATGCCATTGTCCCCGCCACCTGCAATGACCCCGGAGCCTTCCAGAAGCCCATCGCCAATGTTCCCCCAGATCAGCTTGTAAAACCTACAAAGAGGAGGAACTGGCATCAGCACCAATGCAGAATCAGGTCAGTAGGCAGAGAGGAGGCATTTCTGTCAGCCTCTGCCATTACGCAGGTATCCCCACCGAGATGGAGTCTGCCTGTCTCCCTCACTTACTAGACACACAACACCGTATTCCTTGCTTGGTCCTGCCCTTTCTCTGGAAAAAAATTCCATCTTTGTTACACTAGGAAGGCAGGAGACCACTGCCTCAGGGTTGTGTGGCATGTTTGTTTTTTTTAATTAACATTATTAGGGTTATATAGGCCCAGGGATACATATTTCAAATAGATTAGTTTACTTAATCTTCACAACTCAAATAACAACAACTAATGCTTATTGGATACTTCCTATGTGCCAGGCACTGTTTTAAGTGCTTCACATGTATTAGCTGATTTAATATTCAATAACCCTATGAAGTATTATTAACTCCATTTTCAATTGAGGAAACTGAGGCACAGAGAATTTATGAAACTTCTGTATACACAGTAACTTTATCCCTATTTGACAGCTAGGAAGTGGCAGAATCAAGGTTTAAAGTCCGGCCCATCTTATTTTATTTATTTTTATTATTATTTTTGTGGCGAGAGAGTGAGAGCAGGGGAGGGACAGAGGGAGAGGGAGAATCTTAAACAGACTCCACACTCAGCATGGAGCCCAACATGGGGCTTGATCTCATGACCCTGAGATCATGACCTGAGCCAAAATCAAGAGTCAGACGCTCAACCCACTGAACCACCCAGCTGCCCTGGCCCACCTTATTTTAGAGCCTGAGCTCTTAACCATCATAAAATAGTGTATTCTGTTTAGAGGAAGATCCAAATTCTTTTGTACCTGACTAGAAGCAGGTTTCCCTACACCAACAATTGCTGTCCCCTCTTCCCTCTCAAGCTGGAAGTAAAAAAGACCCAAGGACCTCTCCACCCTGTGTCTCTTCCCTGTGACTAGCCCACTGGATCTGCTATATGGTTGCAGTGGGCCAGCCCTACAAACATAGAAGCGTAAAGAATGAACATACCTCTAGGAAAACACTTTTGGCTTTCTAATGATGCTTCTCACAAGACACTGCCCGTGTCTTGCACAAAAGAAAAAGATGGACCCTGCGCCCCTGCAGACAAAGATGGGTCCTCTGCAAAGCCCCTAGGGAAGGCATGTGAGATCCCCAAAGCCTCACAGGTAGTCTGTCCTTCATTTCACAGCTGCTAGCCAAGGGTATTTCCACAGCCCTTCAGAGAAGCCAGATTTCACATCAAATGATGTCATAAGATCCCTAACTGAAATGAAATGCTTCCACACCCTGGAAAGTTGGCCAAGAAACTGAGTGGGGTGACCGGGCAGGGACCTATCTGGCCAGTCACTGGTGCAGCAACCACCTGTTAGAAGTACAGAGCTGAGCACTGGTTGAGACCAGGTCAGCAACTGAGATAAAACAGCAGAGCTGACACAAACAGTGGCTCCAAAGTTACTGTCCAAACGACCATGTGTTCTAAGGTTGCACTGATCTTAACAAGGCAGACAAATGTGCGTTACACTGGCTCAAGAGGCTGCCACGTCCCCCTGGGGCCAGACGTCAGTGCGGGCAGCAGGCAAGTCAACAGAGTAGCTAGAGAAGCCCGGAATCGGTCTCACAGGAACCAAAGGAGAGTATGGCCAGAGAAAAACTCACACAGGGATGGTAGAAGATGTTGCAGTAACCTCAGTATGGTCACAGCTTATGACATCCAGACCGAAGACAAAGGTACCTGAAACCTCAAGGGGGAATCACCAAAGAGTTGGAAAATAAAGCCCTGTTAGTTTAGAGTGACCAAAAGGCAGAACACACAGCGTGACAAAATGACTCTCTCTAAGCATGTAGAAAGTACAGTCCTATGGTTAACGATTTCACTAGTGAGGGTGAAGCAGGAGCCCAAACAGGACATGATAGAGAACACCTGGGAGAGTGGGTGGGACCAGTTGGGACAAGTTAAGCAAGGACCCGGACATGATCATTCAGTGGGCTCAAGGAGTGTCAATCATCTCTGCTCTGCAAATGGACAGGGAATAACACGTGTGTGTGTGTGTGCGTGTGTGTGTGTGTGCGCGCGTGTGTGTGTGCGCGCGTGTGTGTGTACACACGTGCATGTGCATGCAGAGGAAGAGCGCAAAAGCATGTAGGCAAATGCAACAAAAAATTAACAACTGATAAATCTAAGGAAAGGTATATGATTATTCACTGTACTATTCTACAACTCCTCTATGTTTGAATAGTTTCAAAATAAAAACTTAAGAAACAAGATGACCTTTGGCTTGAAAATAGGACTTTCAGACATTAGAAGAAAAGAGATTTAAGGAGAAGGTATAGAAAGCGTTTGTATAGAAAAATGGGAACTTTCAAAACATGAGAATACCGATGGAATTCTCTGCTGAAGAGGTTCCCATGGAGATGGCAACAATGGGCACCATAGAGCATCAAGAATGATGGGTGGCACCTAAAGAAAATACAGATTCTTTACACACCTACCTAGACCTTGCAAAGCAGAATTTCCAGAGAGAGGCCCTCAGAATCCACATTTTTAACATAAGCCCCCAGGTGATTCTAACAAGCAACCAGGGTTGAGAACCCCTGTACTAAATACATCAGACTGATACCACCCTAGACCAATAACCAATAAGGGAAGACGTTGAAATTCACAAAGACAGAACCAGCCCCAATGACCAGCTCATGGCTATGCTTCTGGCAGAGAGAAAAAGACAAGGTTAAAGAGAATAAACTGAGGCCTGAGAGATCAGAGGGTCATCCCAGCGAAGCTCAGCTGAGGCCAAGCTTTAGCTACTTTGTAATTAGGAACGTGCGCTGTGTCAATTCTTGCTTCTGTAATTTAGGTATTTCTTTGTTTAGGATTTTGCTTTGATTTGCTTAGTCAGGTTCCTTTTTAAAAACCCCAACCTCATCTTAGCGAACTGAAGTGAAAACAAGCCAAAATAGCTGAGGGAATCCAAGTTTCCTTAAAAGTCAGAGTGGTGAAGGCAGTGCTCCAAGCTGGAGAATGAAGGCAGTGAAGCGGAGCAGTGGCTATTTGAGGAAGTCCTTTCCTTATCCCTAGTAGGCACCAGGCTACTTATGCCTATACATCCCAAATTTACAGCAGAGAAAAACAGAGAGAGAAGTTAAATAACGTGTCCAAGAGGACATTAGATGGCAGTGCTGGGTTCTGAACCCAGATCTATCCAACAACAAAGCCTACGTTCTCTCTACTCTGTGATTTTTTTTTTTTAAGATTTTTTTTATTTTGAGAGAGAGAGAGAGCACGAGCCATGGGGAGCGGCAGAGGGAGAGGGAGAAACAGACTCTGTGGGGCTCCACCCCAGAACCCAGAGATCATGACCTGAGCCTAAGGCAGCCACTTAACCAATTGAGCCACCCAGGCACCCCTCTACTCTGTCATCTTGATGTAATCTCTAAAGAAGGCAAACCTTGGAAATGGGAAAACCAAGTACACAAAGTGATCTTTTTCTGCTTGCTGTTCCACACACAGGCACCCAAAGAAGGTCACAGTCCTCCCCAAGTAGCTAGAACTGCTATAAAGGTAATGGAAGGTAGATCACCTTTCTTCATGTTACTAGAGGATGGGTCATACGGAGGTTACAGAGACCACAAAGAGATCAGTGTAGACACAGGATGGAGTACAGTACACCCATCACACATCGGCCTCTGATCTCATTCAGCCACAGCAGCTGAGACCTCAGTTCACAAGTCAACACACATCACGTATTATTCTCCCCAAAACATTTCTTCTTGCATGAGATTCGTCTAACAAACCAAACATCGCCAGCTTCAGCGGGCGTGCTAATCCGAACAGATTCTGATGCATCCAGGGCATTTATCTACTTACAGCCTGAGGCAGTCCCTTGTCTGCACCCTTACCAGTGTTTCAGAGCAGTTCTCTTTTGGTCAGGTATTTCTAAATACGTAACATTTCTCTGATGCATCATGGATTGAGGATAAGGGGGTCTTCAGAATTCAAATGTGGTTAAGCCATGGGTCTGGTGAAAAGGGCAGGCAAAGGAAGGGGAAAGATTTTGAAAAGTATATGTTGAGGTAATAATGAAGAAACACAAGGAAGGTTTCTTAAAAAAAAAAAAAGAAGGGGCACCTGGGTGGTTCAGTCGGTTAAGCGTTCAACTCTTGATTTGGCTCGGGTCATGATCTCAGGGTCCTGAGATTGAGCCCTGAGTCAGTCTCCGTGCTCAGTGGGGAGTCTGTTTCTCTCCTTCTCCCTCTCCCTCTGCCCATCTCCTCTCTTTCTCTCTCTCTCTGATAAATAAATAAATAAACCTTCAGGGAGAAATAAAAGGAAAAAGGAAAGAGATTATGCTATAAAAAAGAAAGGGAAGGAAAGACTGAACATAAGACCTGAATCTAGAGCCCAGTAGGTTCTTAGCAGTCATCTTGCACAACCTCTTCTTTACACATAAGTGAGGAAACTGAAGACCACTGTCAGAATACCATTTGCACAGTCATGTACCGTTAGCCAAGGATGCAACTCAATACAATTGTGCTTTCAACTAAACCATGCCAAAGATGACACAGAAAAAAAAGAGGTAAGCATAAAGCAAAGAATGGGCAGCCCTCTACTACCCTGATCATCTTGGTCAATAGTTTGAGATGTGGATTTCTGAGTAAGTGACTGAACCCAGGCTGAGCCACAAGTGGGTGTCTAAGATAATTTCTTCAACAAGACTCTTAATAGATCTAGGTCAAAGGTAATTCCTTAGGTCTCTGGAAATGCAAATCAAACTTTGGATACAATTATGGAGTTAGAAAAGAAAGTAGAGATGAAATACTATCAATAGTGTTAACTGTACTATTTATTTTGGTTATAGCCCCAATCCTTGCAGGATGGAACAGAGTATGAAATGAAGTTTATGATTCCTGAATTGAGTACCACCAGTTCAAAAAGGATCCCTTCAACCTAGCTGGCTGCAAAACCAACCAATCATCCCCCTTGAAAAGCTCTCAAGCCACTAAGATTAACTGAACAATAACTATAACTAACTGAAATGGTGGCTAGGAGTGCTCACTTTGGTAATCCAGACATTTCTAATGTCACTTGTTCATTTAACGGATATTTATTAAGCATCTAATGCCAAGTACTGTTTTAGGAGCTAGAGATACAGCAGTGAGTAAAACAAACAAAAATCTCCGCCCAGAGGGATCTTAGGATATAATTTCAGATTTCTTTTTTCTAAAAAAGGGTTTTTTTAAGATTTTATTTATTTATTTGACAGAGAGAGAGAGTGCACAAGCAGGGGGAGCTGCAGGCAGAGGGAGAGGGAGAAGCAGGCTCCCCACTGAGCAGGGAGCCCAATGTGGGGCTCCATCCCAGGACCCTGGGATCATGACCTGAGCCGAAGGCAGATGCTTAACTGACTGAGCCACCCAGGTGCCCCCTTTTTAAAAAAAAATTTTTTTTTAAGATTTTATTTATTTATTTGACAGAGAGAGGGAGTGTGCGCATGTGCACACACAAGCAGGGGGCAAGATTTCTTAAGCAATTACATTGCCTCTTGATTAGGAACTCTTTCTCCTAAGGAACCACTACTGTGCTGAAGCTGCTGCTTTGCTGGCTGAGGATAAGAGCCCTTGCCTCCTGCCCCTCTTCTTAACTCCAGGAGTATGAACATTATTGCATTAGCTCACCCCTTTCAGGGGCCCTTTCTGAAATGCTTGCTTAGATGCTAAGAATATTTCATGATTATTGGTAAACCCTCCAGTGGCTGCTCTTCAAAGGGAAAGGTACTGAAAATACAAAGAGATGTAAAAAAACTATAAAATAAGGGATACTATCAGAAAGTGATATAGGGGCTCCAGAAAGGGAGAATAACTAACCTTTATTAGGTTAAACCATGAAAAGAAAAAAAGGGTACTTCTGTCTAAATTAATTAATCTCTCAGATGAACCAAAAAATGCACAAGAGAATGCAAAGTTGCATTTGGACCAGTAACCTCTAAAGTGGGATGGGCAAGATAATTTTCTGAGCTGTAGGAAAAAGACTTATATTTTTAATCTAAAAGTTATAGAATTGCATTTTTAATAGTAGAGTAATGCATGTATACTACTTACATTGCCTATATAACTTGAGTATAGTGAATATTCACATTTTCCCTGGTGGTATGAAAATTTGGAGACCACTGCTGTAAGGCACATCTTTATAAAACCTTTATAAGAGAAAAGTTGAATAATAGAAAAAAGGTAGATTTTGGAGTTAGGCCTAGATATAAATCCTAGCTTCCCAGAGTTTCAGTTTCCTCCTATGTAAAATGGGACTAATGGTATTTATGGCCCAGGCCCATTTTGAGGGATGAATAAGATATACAGAGCTCCTAGCATAGTGTCTGGCCTGTATACATATGCTCTGTGAATGCCAGTACTCAGCCCTGTAAGCCTGCCAGAGCCATGAAATCCACGAGGACCCAATCTGTGCCTAACCACGATGAAGAGAGAGGCTCACTCATTCTCCTCCCACTGGCAGAAAACAAGATATTGTTTAAGGTTATCTTCACAAGAGCCAAGGGAGGAAGGAGCCAACATCTCTGGGCTCAGAGAGAGATCAGGTACTTATGGGTCCAGCTTTGTGTGAGGCGTCTCTATCACATGATTCTGCCTGACACCACTGCTGCTGCTGACCAAAAAGGTACGAGTGGGTGTTTTAAAAAATCCTTTTGCAAAATAAACCCAGGGTTAACTTCTCCCCTCACTTATCTCCTCATGAGCCCTGAGAAGCACACATTACTACCAGGATTCCTGAACAGGGTCTACATCAGGATCTGTCCCGCACACTCATCAACAATTCAGACATAGTACCTGCTTGAGGCAGAAAGGACTCCCTTGTGTTTCAAGTCCAAAGAGGGGTCCCTGAAATCAATCTCAAAGATTTCCAATGTGCCATTTGTGCTAAAGGAGGCATCTAGCTGCTGGGCAGATGTTCCTAGGCACAAGAAAAGTTAGGAAGAGGCAGCATATAAGCAAAAATACATGCATGGATTTGGGGTATAAATGGTTAGGGAGTGGAGAGGCAGAGGAACAGGAGAAGACTGGGTATACCCTTTTTCAAGTCGTAACTCCAAAGAAAGCAAGAAAACAGGAGGTGCCCTGGCTTGAGCCATAGTTCAAGGCTGCCCCCGGGTACTCCAAACACCTAATGTCCCCTTGCTTATGCTGCGAGCAAACCCCACCTTTCCATGACTCTAAAGCTTTCTCTGAAGCTCAATAAAGAATTCTGGATATTAAGTCTCCCTTTGACCTATGTATTTTCAGCAGATCATAGTCCACAATATCATCATACCTGTGGCCAGATACACAGGGTACTGGCTGGCTGGGCTCCACGCTTGGACAGCTGGCCGTTCAAGTTCCTTTAGCTTCATGGCCGGTCCTGTGTGTGGCAGAAAACTGACATGGCCCTCAGCCTACTGAAAACAGAAACCTGCAAACTTAGGAGTCAGATCCAGGGACTACCTGCAGACATGAGATCTTGTTTCTCTCTCCCCACCATGGAATGGGGATTTCAGGGCAATAGGAGGTAATATACACATAACCATCTGTAGATCTGCAAGGACAGTTCACTTACCTAATTACTGAAATCTAATGCTTTAATCCCAAAAGGATATCGAAACACAGTGGTTGCCACAGGCCCAACGGTGATGATAATCATCAGATCAGATAATATCTCAGTGACCTCATCTATTCCTTTGGCTTTACGTGTCATCCATATGCTGATGACCCCCAAATTCATACCACCAACACAAATTTCTCCTCTGAGCTCCAAGTTCTTATGTATAACTTGCTAATCAAATATTTCCATTTGGATATAGCAAAGATACCTAAGTTAGTCTGTCTAAAACAGAATTCTCTATTCCCCCAAATCTGTTCTTCCTCCAGTTTTCTTCATCTCAGTAAATGGTACCACTATCCATCCAATTGCTCAACCAGAAAACCTGAAAATCACCCTTGATTCCTCCTTCTCCCTTATTCTCTTCTAATTCATCATTAAGTCTTCCTGATTTCACCTCCAAAATTATATCTTAATCTATTTACTTTTCTCCGTCTCCACCACCACCACACTATTTGAAGATACCATCATCTCTCACCTGGATTACTGCAATAATCTTCCAACTGGTCATCTTTACCCTACCATAACCCAATTAACTCTCTACACAGCAGCAGAAGTGAACTTTTAAAATCAAAAACAGGATTTTGGCATTCCATGCTTAAAACCTTCCAATGACTTCTACTGCACTCAGAATAACATTGCTAGTGACCCTGCTCAAAGGCTCCAGCCTACCACTTCAACCTCATCTCTTGCTACTTTCCCCTCTTATTCATTGTGCTACAGCCACATTAGCCTTTTCTCGTTTCCTGGCTTTTTACTACCTCAGAGCTTTTGTAAATTCTGCTTCCTATACTTTGAACGTCCTTCCTTTCATTCTCTGCATAACTGGCTCCTTATCACACCCTTCTGGGCGCAGCTTCTCACCCCCTCAGAGAGGCGAGCCACCCAATGAAAATCAGACTCTATCTTTTTCTCCTTGGTACCTTATTTGTTGAATGAAGGTAGACATCCATTTTAATTCTGTGGTTTCCAATCCAGTTCTAACGCATATTCAAGGTGCCATCCCAACAGGCTAGCAAAGTGGCAGGAAAGTGTTTTGTTTGTTTTTAATTTAACACTGAACTTGAGGGAGGAGGCTTGGGACCTGCTGTGACCTGCTTAAGGAAGCCACCGTCAGGTTTGTCTCAACCTAGAAAATAGCACGTAGTATTACTCAATCTCTAATGTACTTTCCAGCCTGAAGAAAGTTTAAGGCTGCCAATTCAGCCAAGATTCTCAGGGGGCCTCTAAACGCTTGAGGCAACATCAGTTACGTACGGACTTGCTGCACAACATATTATATAGTCACCACTGCCACCTGCTGGTCAAAGCCATTTTCACGTTTCTGGGGAAAGCCCTTAACAAAAGTAGGAGCTGTGTTTAGCACTGCTCATTTAACGTGCAAATCTCAATTCTCACAATGGTTCTATGTGGCAAGTACTATTATTATCCCCATTTTACGGGGAAGAAAACTGGCTGGGCCGAGATGTGAACCCCAATCAGCCCCCATAGCCCAGTGCTTTTAACCATTATACTAGTTCAAACTAAACTCAACTCCACATGAGGTGTTAAATCCCCGACGGTCTAGAAACTGGGAAGACGGGCTTTTAATCTACATTCAACCAAGAGCCGAACAGACTCCTGCAGTGACGGAGGGCGGCAGCGACCCTCGGCAGCCCCGGCCCTTTGGGGCAGCACAGCTTCCCGCCAGACCTGGCCAGGCCCGGGCCCGGAGCGTACGGGAAGGCGCGAGGGCAGCGCTCGAGGGAGACCCTCGTCGGGCCGCAGCACCCCCGCGCGGCCGGGAGAGCTGAGCCGGGTCCAGCCCGAGGGCGGGCGTGGTGGGGCCCTGAGAGGCGCGGGCCGGGGTCTCCGCTGGGGGCGAGCTCCCCTCCCCCCGACTCTCTCCCGAGGGAGCAGAGGCACTCCCGGCCCCGCCAGAGAGGTGGGGAAGACCCACCTGCTCCGGGAGCCCAGGTCAGGGTAGCGCGGCGCAGCCAGAGCCGATCTCCTCCGAGGGCCTTTGGGCTCGACTGGGCGCTGTGGACGGCGGCTGCCGAAGGCCAAAAGTAGTCCTGGCAGGGCACCGCGCGCGCGGAGCTTGGGGTCGAGAAGCGGGCCGACCGGCGAAGGATGTAATAGGATTCTCGCTTTTTCTCCGGGCTCCCTCACCTGTCCTGTGATTGCGCATTTCTGCCATGTGGGTCAGATCCTGCGACTACTAAGTTCTGCCCTATTCAATTTGAGCCAGGCTCCGGGAACAGCCCCCGCGAAAAGGGAAAATACTAATTCATTATTTGTTGAAGTGGAGAAGACCTGGTACTAGCTCCAGAAGCTCTCAGTGGAATCCTAATTGAAAAGGTAAATAGCAATCGAGGCCGTAAATAATGGCAACACACTACACCCCAGCAACAACTGGTGGCCAAAAGCTGTTGGCTGAACTAATTAAAAGGTATAGGCATGCAGGGGGCTAGGTACTGTAGACCAGGAACTTCCTGGAGGGTTTCAGGGACACGAGATATAGGTGTCATACCTTGCAGCGGCAAGATAGGTGGTGTCTCAGAAGGAAGGGCCCGACTGCCTAGTAGGCCCCCTGGCACTTCCCATACCATGAATTAAGGAGGCCGGATACAGATTGGGAATACCAGTTCAACTCTGCAGGTAATTGGGAGTTAATGAAAATTATGAGTAGGGATGCAATAAGATGAAGATTGTATTTTGAGACAAGTAATATGGATTCCCTTGGAGCTGGAGGCAGGGACTCAAATTAGGAGACTAATAGAATAGTCCCAGGTCCCAGGTGATGAAAGCCTGGATTAATATAGTGGCAGTGACTGTAAAGGAAAACTGGACAGGCTCTTGTGACTGATGAAGGTAAACAGTTGAAGGGGGAGGTGAAAAAATCAGATGGATTTTATTATGTTGACTGAGGGAATTATGGCATTTTCAAACAACGTTCTGTCAGCAGCTGAAGATCTTAGACCTGTGACCTGAGATTCAAAACTTTGGTTTAATGCATAAGTCCCACTGTGGTTTTGCCAGTTACACCTCCAAAAACAGTGAATTGGTTCAGTTATTTTATGACGGAGCCCCCAATCACCGTGACACAAGTCTAGATTTCCTTTTCATGTAGACTAGAGGGTTTTGAAGTCAGGACAGAAGACAATTTAGGGTATTGCTATGCCTGCCCACTCTCTGCACACTAAGTACTCACTAAGCATTTCTTGAGCATCTTAGCACCACAACAGTGGATGAGACCTGAGAGCAAGTAAACAGGGTGGAAAACTGAGCCTTAGACTACACCTCAAATTAGGGAATGAGGCAGAAATGCCACTGATGGGAGTGTTCTGAAAGAAATTTGAACCAAAAGCGTAAGGTCACAGTTTTAAGCAGGACAGAATTAAAAAAATAAAAAGTACAGGGGTGCCTGGGTACCTCAGTCAGTTAAGCCTCCCTCAGGTCATCATCTCAGAGTTGTGAGATCAAACCGTGTCCTGCTCCATGCTGAGCGTGGAACTTCCTTAAGATTCTCTCTCTCCCTCTGCCCCCCCCAAAATAAATATTTTAAAAAATTAAAAGTAGGGGTGCCTGGGTGGCTTAGTCGGTTAAGTGTCTGCCTTTGGCTCAGGTCATGACCCCAGGGTGCTAGGATCGAGTCCCACATCGGGCTCCTTGCTCGGCAGGGAGCCTATTTCTCCTCCCTCTCTCTGACAAAAAAAAAAAAATCTAAAAAAAAATTAAGGTATACTCTTCTCTCTCAGCTCACACATCTCTTAATTCTTTCACTTTGTTTTGTAACTGCCAGTCTCAGCTTCTAGGTAAGTACTTGAAGGCAATTATTTTGTCCTCCCCAGGACCTATCAGTGTCTGATATATAGATACACAGATGTTTGTTTAATATATTAAATATATTATCAAATGTGACAGAGGACAGAGAATGAAGACAGATAAAAAGCCAGTGGAGACACTGAAGTAGAGGCATTTTAGTATCCATACCCACCCCCTGATCTCATAAAAGTCCCTTTCAGTGCCTGGACAAAAACTAACTTGGATGGACTTGCTTTCATAGGTCATACTGAATGTGTGCTTTTTTTATGGGACAGGTTTTCAGGCAGCATGACTGTTTAAGAAAATGTCCCCAAAGGGACAAAAAGAAAATGAGCTGGTTCACTTAACAGATGCACTGAGATAGACCCTCAAAAACAGGAGCAAAAGCCATGCACAGGTTCAGAAAAACTCACTGGACAGTCCTCTAATTCATAAATGCAGGATTCAGAAGTTGCTTTGGAACAAGGAATACACACTCTTACAATAGAAATAACATTACGGTCACATTCCCAGGTGAGTCCAAAAACAACTATATATCCTGGAATATACTTGAAACGTGTTAAAATACAGTTTTTTAAAAAAACTAGCCACTATAAAAAGTTTTTTTTTTAATGGGAAATACTTTTTGTTCCAACTTGGGAAGTCAGGAACATATCTTTCTTCTTCTTCAACCCTGTAAATGGGAAAAGGAGCTACCCTTACCACCTGCTGCCAACTGGAACCCTCAAATACCTTCACGGTCCCAGCAAAATTAACAAATTACCATTTTCTTGTGCTTAACTCCCCCCACCTCCTGTCTTTCTAATCTCAGAGGTGCTGGGGGGTGGGAACGGACAGCAGACAAAAAAAAAAAAAAAAAAAGGAAAAGGATGAGGTTTTCATGGCAGTGGCTATTCCTGGGGAAATGATGCACAGATACCACAGCACTAAGTTTTATTAGGGACTTCATTAAGGCTAATGAAGCTGATGAAGCCACCTCAGATCTCATAATGAACCACTGGCTCAGGCTCTTTGGTGGGATCGCCGCCTCGTTCCAGGTACAGATTGTTATAAGGATACTGCTTTGGCCCCTAAGGAAAAAACACAGGTCAGCAAGATAGCATACATCCCAGCCAATACCTGGCTATACCCCACTTCGAGTTAACAATCACACGTGGTAAGTGGATACAAGGTAGCCTCTGGTCGGACCCAGCTGCGCCAGAACAGCAGGAACAGCACTCCTCTTCCCTAATCAGCCCACGGCAGAGAGAAAACCTAGATTGTAAGAGAAGTGGTGCCTACACTGTGTGTGTGTGTGCGCGTGTGTGTGAGAGTGAGTGAGCGAGAGAGAGAGAGAGAGAAAAGGAGGGAGGGAGGGAGCTTTCTAAATGAGACGACACATCCATCCATTCCACTCTCTCCTGGGGTCGAGACAGACTCAATCTCCTTTAAGTCACTCAGCCTCTAATGGTTCCACCATTAAAGTGGCCTAGCAAATGAGGCGTGCAGGAGCAGTGGTGGGGGAAAGCACAGAGGAGACACGGCTGGGACATGCTTCAGGGGCTGCTGGCTTTACCAACAAACAGCTGTCAGAGAACACAGCTCAAGGGGAGGAGAAAAGGGTGATGTGCTTACAGAACTGAAAAATGGAAGCGCCACACTGTGTTTCTTGCTCTCCTGAAGTGAAGTTAGTGCTCACACCAGCCCTACGTGCACTCTCCAGCCTGGAGCCCCTGGGGCTTGGTAGGAAGGTTCGTGTCAGTGCACACAGATGTACCAGCTACCATCAGGACATCGATTATCTCTGCAGAGGTAGCACTGAGCAGCCAACTGCAAACCTGACAGTCTTCCTGCTTTCAGTTCTTTCCTGTACAATCTACTCAGTAGACTATTCCCAGATTAAACATCCTAAAATCCTAACCTTCATTATGTCATTTCTGTTCAAAAACTCAACATAGTTCCTTGCTGCCTAGAGGTAGACCAAGTCATCACTGGATCCCCAACCCCTAGCACAATCTGTATCTGGTACATAGTAGGGTCTTCATAAATATTTGAATTAATGTCTTACTATACCGCTGAGTGCAAATCCCTAACTACACAATCAAAGCATCCCAACCTAAATGACCAACTCACCTCACAACATTTTTTAACATGGCAATTTCCACACCTAATTTCCCAGAACATGAGATACTGATTCTAGAACCCCATCATGGAGCTACTGAACCAAGGATCTGAATTTTTAGCAGCTCTCTAGGTAACCAAAAGCTGGTTATCTAGGAATATTTTATATGCCTATTCCATTTCAGCTGACTAACTCTCCTTTTCCTTCCTTCATTCTATTTTTCTTGCCCCAAATGTTCTCTCCAACTTCTGTCCCAAAGCAAAAGTCTATACATATTTTTAGTATCTAGCATGATCCTTCTTTTTAACAAGACCTCATACCCCTTAACACATAAGTTCACTACAAACATATGGACACTAAAACTGCCACATTCCTATATCTCTGTTCAAATGTTGCTCGTCGTGTCATTTTCTACATCTTCTTCTTATCCAAATCAAACTTCCTTAAAGCTAGACAGTATATTTTCCGTGTCTTTTACGCTCTCCAAGATAAAACTGTTGTGCTCGTAGTAAACAATTGCTTCCAGTACCCTATAGGACCTAGTGCCCTTCACACCTCCAGCAAAGAATAAGGTTTCAGCTCTAGATTACTTGACTCCACCTTCAAAGATCACTTGCTAAAATATAATTGGTAAGTATAGTCCCCAAATGGCAACTCTAGAAGACTAGTTGACTTACACATTCTCATTTCTCATCTAGTCCTGAACTGTTTCTTCTCACTCAGACTGACCCAAGAAGTAGGCATGGAGCAGTTCTCTGAGACTTGTGCCAGGTCAATGGGTAAGGCCTTCTACAGGCCTTAACAGGAAGCCAAGCTTGGTATTGGCTGGATCCCTACTCCAGAGACTTCATTCCCTCAGGAAACAGCACTAAGTAAATATGCCTACCAGAGCACTTCTCAGATACTCACCACAGGCTGGTAGGTGGGGTAAGTCTCCCCGACCCAAAACATGAACAGCATGAAGGCCACGAAGCCGAAGAGGTGCTTACACATGAGATTCCAGGAAACAGGCGTGGGGGATGTGTCCACACGGTTCCTGATATACATGTCAAGGTCCCAGTGCATCTGAGGCAGAAAAACAGTTAAATGCAACATTCTGCTCTTCCTGCAAAAGGCAGGCAGTCTGCAAAAGGGTGATCAGAGCCTGATAAAAGGTTCAGTAAAGGCATTCTACTGCCCTGGGGCAATATTCTGCCAGTCAAGTGTGAGCTACTCTACCACATAAGACTAGGTGCTGGCTTAGGTCTAGGTTCTGCTGACCAAGGACAGTTCAAGCATGGAAGTGCACAATTTTCAAAGTACAGACCTCTGATTATTTCTAGAAGTCTCTTCCCATGTGCCACACATGGGACCTCAGATCTCAGATCACTGGGTCTTGCTTTCTTGGGCAGAAAACCTTAATGTTGCTTAGACAGCAAAGTGCCATTTAAGCTAAATAAAGAATCCTCATGAAGATACTAGCAAGAAGGAAGAAAGGTCAAATGGGACATGGATCTCTCACCGGTTCACCCCAGTTCAACCTCAGGTCTGGGTGGTCCCAGTTATACCACGGATCCCTCTCCTGCTGTGAGCGGTCAGGGAGCTTTGGGTAGTCACCATACCTGAGAGACAGAAAAACTTCTGGAAGGGGCTTTGAGCAGCATCACTCAGGCAATTCAAAGTCCCCTCATGTTAATAGATGAGAAACCAAGTGACAGATAACGGCCTCCCCTAAGGACAGAGAAACCCACTTTCAAATTAAGATCTCAATTTACAGTCACTAAGCACAGAACTAATCACAGAAGTCCAAAATGTAAATAAAAGATGATGTCAAACTCTGAAACATTATAATATACATTATAACATACATGCTTTTCTTACCTTTTTTCAACAACAGAAGTCATGCAATGTTATAATGTTAGAGCTGGAAGGGAATTTAGCAATCAATCACTCTGATTCCCTCATTAGACAGAAAATGAAACTGAAGTTTAGTCTGAACCCCAGGTCACCCAGCTAATTGGAATACAAACAAAAAGGGTTCAGATTAAAGCATTCTCTTCATAGCAACTGTGCTCCCAACTACCAAGTTAGCATACATCTCCATGTCTCAAACGCCTCATGGGACTTCCTGCTAAGCTGGGTTTTCCCTAACAATCCAGTTTCAACTTTTACAGACTGCTACCAAGGCTACTCTTGTCCACAACAAAGTAAGAGACATAGGAAATGATGACAACTAGTTATGTGTCACAGAAAATGATTGGAAAGCAACAAGAAAAATAGGAGCTGCTAAAACCACTACTGAAAGAGTATGCTAGGAAAGAAAATGAGGGTGACCATAATCACTTCAGATACTTAACCACACGGGTGTTATGTAAAGGGGGGGATGGATAACATCACTGGGAGTAGGGAAGTTGGCTGTTTAATCTGCTTGACAGTTACTACAACTTCCACAGCCCTAACAGCAAAGATATTTTTTAAAAGAAAGATATACATACGAATATAGAGTACTCCATCTACAAGTAAGGCTCTCAAGACAGGAGTCCAGCTCCAGCCTGATCACGTGCCTGGATGACAGCACCTGAGCCCAGCAGATGCTCAATCTAAATGAAACCTCGCACTCTGGTTGAAGCCAAGGAAAGTTCCTGCTATTCAGGGGTCCTCAAGGGAGCTATTAAAATCTCGGCTTCCTCATTTGAGGAAATAGCCTGAGCCAAGGAGAAAATTGAAGTCCTCTAGGCTGCAGCTGCTCACCCATCACCTCCCACTTCCCTCCACCGAGAAAGGCACCCACACCATTGACTCTGAGGGGTCACGCGAAGGTTCAGGGAAAATGGTCAGAGTCGAGCCACCCAACCCGGCTGGCCATCTCACATCACTACTCTGCTGCATCTCACCCCATGCCATCATCCGGGTACGGTTGGTAGTCTTCTACCCGCATATTGTATTTCTTGGCGGCGGCGGCCCGTTCTTCCGGGGTTTTGGGATAGGGCCCCGGGAGTATCTCCTTCGTAATGTGCGAAGCTGGAGAGCAGAAGACGGCGGGTCAGAAAAGACCCTGTCCTTCCTGCTGCCCCGAAGGCTTCAAGCTGCGGTGGCTGCGGTGGCCCAGGCTTCAAGGGACCAGTGAGACTCCTGACCCCCTTTTCTGGGTATACTAACTCCACCTCCGCCCCCTCGTTGGACACAGCCACCGCGGTATCCGCGATACCCGTCCCCCACCCCCCGCCGCACCCCCTACCCCCCCGCCAACCCTCGACACACCAAACCTCAGGCATCCCCACACTCGGGCCTCGCCCGTTCTCGCGGACCTGTCCGTGCACCCAACGGCACCACGGTCCGGCTTGCCCTTTGCAGCCATCGCACTCCCAGGACCCCCGCCCTGGCCGTCGCCATCTTCACCTTCCTCCCGGTTGACCCTGCACATGCGCAAAGGCCTTGTCACGGCGGCTGAGCCGGGCCAAACGCGACAAGGGAAGCGGGTAGCGAAGGAAAGTCGTTAGGCTCCAACAAGGGCGGGGCTTAAACCGTGTTGAGAAGTCGCAGGGAAGATGGGAGGTTTGATAGAGGCAGAGAGGGAAAGTGGAAAGGAGAGAAAATCGAGCAGGTCATTATTTGACATTTCATACTGTTGTGTCCCTTTCTCCGTCAGCTGACTTAGACACTTCCAAGGATAATGGGGACACAGAACCCGAGTATCTCAGGTGGACAGCTAACTTACCTCCCCCAGGTGCAGTACAAGTCGAATGAGCCTGTCTTAATGTCTTCTTTGACTGCCTGCCTTTTTCCTCTCCTTCACTGGCACTTTCTCCTTTCATCCCCAAACGTGATCATTCTTCAAATTCAGCCCTTGGTCTTCCTTGCTCTTGTTCTGTTCTGCAAATTGGTTGATCTCCTTCACATAGAGGAATGATGCAACACACAAATCGCCCCAAATTCGCTCCTCAGTTTTACTCTGTATTTATATTTGAATGTCCCAGTCACCTCAATCCAACAAATGTAAAACCAATCCTAGCACCTAAAGCAGCTCTTCCCAGACTGGCTAAAGCCTCAGATTGGCTAGGACTTGTAAAGATTTCAAGCCGGACCACAGTTAACAAACACTAGCTTAAAGAAGAATGGGGGATATTATCATGTTTGCATATGAATATGTTTTCACTTTTACACAAACAGGATTTGTATAATTTAAACAATATAAATGTACACGTATTTCTAGCAACTTTTAGGGTCATGACTGTTTTGGTGCAGAATCCATTATTACAGACATTCTCAAATATATATTAGAGCAATAAAGATTATATATACTACTTGGCATATAAAGTTGGGGGAGGATTACTTCACAGCAATTTGCCCTCTTGTAAATAAGCATCACTAGTTGATGTTCAAAATAATTGTACAATATCTGCATTCAATCAAGCCCTGATTGAATTTGGGTTAAGAAACAGTGTTTTCTAATTTATTTACTATTATCAAGATATAATTCACATACAATAAAATTCATCCCTTTAAAGTGTACAATAAAGTGATGTTTAGTATATTTACAAAGTTGTGCAATTATCTCCACTAATTCTAAATTGTCTTCATTACCCCTACCCCTAGACCCTGGCCATCACTAATCTACTGTCTGTCTGTATGGATTTGCCTATTTTGGACATTTTATATAAACAGAATCATGCAATATGTAACATTTTGTGTCTGACTTACTTCACTTAGCATAATATTTTTAAGGTTTGTCCATGTTGTAGCACGTGTCAGTTCTTCATTCCTTTTTTTTTTATATAGATTTTATTTATTTATTTGAGAGAGAATGAGATAGAGAGCATGAGAGAGGGGAGGGTCAGAGGGAGAAGCAGACTCCCTGCTGAGCAGGGAGCCCCATGCAGGACTTGATCCTGGGACTCCAGGATCATGACCCGAGCCAAAGGCAGTCGCTTAACCAACTGAGCCACCCAGGCACCCCAGTTCTTCATTTCTTTTGATGGCCAAATAATATTCTGTTATATTGATATACAACTTTTTGTTTATACACTCATCAGTTGATAGACATTTGGGTTATTTCCACTTTGGGGCTATTATAAATAATGCTGCCGTGAACATTCTTGTACAACTTTTTTGTGTGGATGTATGTTTTCAATTCTCTTCAGTATATACCTAGCAGTAGAATAGCTGGAGAAAGAAGAAAGAAAGAAAGAAAGAAAGAAAGAAAGAAAGAAAGAAAGAAAGAAAGGAAGGAAGGAAGGAAGGAAGGAAGGAAGGAAGGAAGGAAGGAAGGAAGGAAGGAAGAAAGAAAAAAGGGAGAATTGCTGGATCATAGGATAACTCTGTTTAACTTTCTGCAGAACTGTAAAACTGTTTTTCAAAAAGCTGCACCATTTTACATTCCCACTGGCAGCATATGAGGGTTCCAATTTTTCCACATTCTAGTGGCTGTGAATGGTATCTCATTGTGGTTTTGATTTGCATTACCCTGATGACTAAAGATGTTGAGCATCTTTTCATGTGCTTATTGGCCATGGTATATCTTCTTTGGAGAAATGTCTATTCAAGTCTTTCATCCATTTCTTAACTGGGTTGACTTTTTATGCTTAGTTGTAAGAATTCTTTATATACTCTAGACAGAAGTCACTTATCAGCTATATACTTTGTAAATATTTTCTCCCATTCTATGGATTTTATCTTTTGTCTAGCCTGCAGAGCAACCTTTGCCCAACATCTATCAATCTGACAATTGCTTTTCCTTCTGATTTCTTAGGTAGGTCAAGAGTTTACTTCTCTCCCCATCCATGACTGTAAAGTTTAATGCCCCGCTAAACTGGCCTCCTTCTCTGCTTCTCGTGTAGGCCTGGGCACACTGACGTAGCAATAATATTTGGTGTATTGGTTAACCAGGTGATCAGTGGGTTTAACCTCTGCGCCCCAAGACTTCAGGGGCCGAGCTTAGGGTGTAAAGCTGTAGGTCACCATTAGGAGGAGCTCCCCCACGCCCCGGTTCCGCGTTCTTTGTGTCTCTGGACCGCTCTCGCGCGCAGGTCATCTCTATGGTTTCCGTTGTGTTTTATCCGGAATAGGCGGGGCTTCCGGTTCCGGTGGGGCCGTCTGTAGCGACGGAGATGGCGGCGACAGCGACGGAGGCTGCGGCCTCGGGCTCTGGAGAAACCCGAGAAGAGGCCGAAGCGCCCAGCCTCGCCTGGGATGAGTCCCAACTGCGTAGTTATAGCTTCCCGACCCGGCCCATCCCGCGTCTGAGTCAGAGCGACCCCCGGGCGGAGGAGCTTATCGAGAATGAGGTAGGAGGCGGGGCCCCGTCCGAAGGGGGAGGGGGAAGGGACCAGCTTGAGAGGAGAGGTCAAAGGCGAATGGTGATACAAGTGGGGAACTGGCAGGGCTGTGGACCAGGGCCTGAGGGAAGATGGAGAGGGAGGCGAGGAGAAATGGAACTTAAGGAGTTCGCGCTTGTTCACAGGAGAAAGTATTCAGAAGTAGGGAAGTTGGACTCATGAGACAAGAATCCACCAGGTCCTTGGGACGACTTTATTTGTTTTTTTCACTTGTTGTTTTCACTTAGGAGCCTGTGGTGCTGACAGACACAAATCTTGTGTATCCTGCCCTGAAATGGGACCTTGAATACCTGCAGGAGAACATTGGCAACGGAGACTTCTCTGTGTACAGTGCCAGCACCCACAAGTTCTTGTACTATGATGAGAAGAAGATGGCTAATTTCCAGAACTTTAAGCCCAGGTCCAACAGGGAGGAGATGAAATTTCATGAGTTTGTTGAGAAACTGCAGGATATACAGCAGCAAGGAGGAGAAGAGAGGTAAGTTCCCAGATCGTGGCTTCCCACTGAATCTAGGGCATTCATTTTCCTTTCTTGTAATTGAGCATATGGAGGAGTTAGACGAGTTCTCTAGCTTGAGAGATGAGAGAATGATTAGACTTGAATTGTGACTCTGTAGTTCTTTGTTGTCTTCACAGAGTGACAGTCACAGTTGCCTAGAAGGGTCAGGTAGGTGAACAAAACGAGAGAAGTTGTTTGGGTAAAAACTATAATGAAGCTGAAAGCATATGCCTTGTTCAAAGTGAGAAGTCATTACTTGACTCTTGTTTCCATTTAGGAATGCAGTCCCAGGGTTGCCAGATACTCTCATTTTCAAGAGAAGCCAGAAATTAGGATTTTTTACTTAACATTTTTTTGACTTTTAAATGGAGGCAGCTAATTCAAATTTTTAGAAATGCTGCGGGGTACCAAACAAAACCGACTGTCATTGGATTTAGCCCTGAGATGGCCAGTTTGCACCCTGTGTCCTAAAATGTTAGGCTGGCTTGGGACAATTAAAACTAAAAAGTTTTATAGATTGTTATGATTCTGGGGTGAAGGATGTCAGGGTCCTCTAGATTAGGGGAGATCAGATTCAGTTGATATGGATTTCCACATTGTACTAGAGATAGCAAACACAGGACACACTCAGATGTGACTCTTCCTCTGTGCTTTTATCCTTATATGTGAAGACAGCCTCTTCGGTAGGTCCCGGACAGCATTCAGTTCCACACTGTAACATTGCTTCTGGGGAATTGCTTTCACTGAGTACTTCATGGTGAATGACCATCTCCATCTCACACTTCGTGCCCAACCCTGGGCTTCTCCTTAGTCTCCTACCTCAGTTCTTTCCCTGACTCTTAGCAGCATATGGCTGAATGAATGGATTTGGAATATCTTTTTTGTGTTGTGTGTCTTCCTGACACGTAGCCGTTATCATACCGCTAGAACTTTGACCAAAAAGAGTTTCCAGGGTCTCAACTGTGATTGATCAGTTCTTTATGTCTTACGAAGACTGGTGTAAGTCATCTTCTGCTTAAGTTTTCTCAAATTTAACATAGCATATACATGTGTATGCACACGTCCACACATCCCCAATGTTGAGAGAGAGAAGTCGATTTAAATGGTGCTGATGGAATGTAATTCCACTGCATGAACATCTGCGCTGGAAGGAGCATGAGATGAGACACAGGAGTCCTGGTTCCTCAATCACTTTAAGTTTCTTATCTCCCTTAGGGAGAGCAGTTTGCCTCACAAAGTATAAGCTATGAGTGTAGTCTTTATGAGTGATTCAAGGAAGATTTTTTTCCTATGCACAGGTTTTGCCCTACCAGCTTACTTTACCACCAACCAATTCCACTTTGGAATTGTACGGGTTGTTATGATTCAAGGAATTCTATGATTTCTCTTTGAGCTCTTTTGACCATTTACTGTTCAGATGTAATAGGAGTTGTTTGGATTCATGTTTGGTGAGTGTTCTGCCTCTTTCAAAGTTACTTGGCAAAATTTTTGTATGAATATTTTATAATTTCTGGGGAGAGTCCAAAGGTTGCATTTGAGTCCTGAGGGTTCCTTGTCCCCCAAAAGGTAGCTAGTGTTTACAACTTAAAAGATTTCTAATTAATATTGCCTTAAGCATCCTGATTCTAGGCACTGAGATACCTTTGAGCCATTTGAAGTAACATTCTCGGGACTAGAACAGGGCTGCTTTTGTGTTTTGTCTTCATGTTTGCCCCTTTATTAATGTCCCTTATGGGACTTGAGCAAGTGTCTGGGTTTTCACATCCCTTAATTAATTTCCGATCTTCGGTGTATTAGGAGCCCTAGGTCTGCAGAAAGCCTGATGAGGCTTTCAGTTGTAGAAGGCCGCTGCAGCTGAATTAGTTAAGATAAACTAGGTTTCAAGCCAGAGGCAGTGGCTTGAAACAACAAAGGTTTATTTAGGTTTATAACAACAACAGTCATGCTGCGGTGTCTGTCATAGGTCACATGGAGGCTCTGCTGTTACATCATCTTTTTCATTTTGGGACCCAGCAGCTACTATCTGAAACCTTGCAGTTGATTAGTAGAGGGAAAGAGATGTGGTGGTAGTGAGTACTGTTTCTTCAAATTACAGTTTAGAAGCAACACAAGTCATTTTTGTGGACATACCTGGTCAAAGCAAGTTAAATAAGCAAGCTTGGCTTCAAGGGGATACAGGAGAATTAACTCTCCCACAGGGAAGAAACTAGATCTTGGTGAACAGTAATACGATCTATCATAACGGCCATCGAGGGCCAAAGAGGATGTCTGAGGCTCTGAGCGTCTCTAGAGAAAAGCTGATTAATCATTTTAGTCTCTGAATAGGTGTTGAGGAATCTATGAAATTGTATGAAAGTTCTGTGTGTATGTACATATTTATGGAAGCGTTCCTTGGATTCTTAGATTTATGTTGTGACCCAGAAAAGGTCAAGAATCACTTCTTTTAGGGGCGCCTGGCTGGCTCAGTTGGTGAGAGCATGCAACTCTTGATCTCAGGGTTGTGAGTTCAAACCTCACATTGGGTATAGCGTTTACATTAAAAAAAAAAAAATTTTTTTTTTTCTTTAAAATAGCAAGTTTGGTGTTGAACAGAGCTCGAAGAAGGTACAGGCAAGGATTCAGTTCTGTGAGAATTTGTCTTGGTTAAAATTTGCATGGCTGCAGCTGGTCTCTGTGGGAGGTGCTGTTGTGAATTTGGATTTCCGGATGTGGGGAGGCCATGCCAAGGGACTGTGTATGTGCACTAATGGGATTTTATTCTCGGGGAACATAGGTTGTATCTGCAGCAAACACTCAATGACACCGTGGGCAGAAAGATTGTCATGGACTTCTTGGGTTTTAACTGGAACTGGATTAATAAGCAACAGGGAAAGCGTGGCTGGGGACAGCTGACATCCAACCTGCTGCTCATCGGCATGGAAGGTAAGAAATCTTTCAGAAAGCAGCATAGCTTGGAGTCCTACAAACCTGATTTCCAGGCTTGTCTTCACCACTCATTTGCTTTATGACTTTGAACGAGTCACCTAACTTTTTTAAACCTCAGCCGCCTCTTCTGTGAAAGGAATATGATAATGTAAATAGCTATGAAGATTCAATGAGATAATGTACATAAAGTGATTAAGCTAGTTTCATGCACTCTAAAAAGAGAGTTAGTTCTCTTTTCCCTTCCTCAGTTGCTGCATGAGCGTGTATACTCAGGTATTAGGGATCTTCCTGAGATACTGTTCTATTTATTGGATCTGTCTGTATTCAGAAGACTTTTATTCCAGTAGAAGAGGAAAGCTTATTTTTTCAGTATAAATTGAACCTTATCTTTTGAATGTTAATATATTTATGGAGTTAAATTCAAAAGGTATAAATAGGTGTGTAATGATAAATCTCTCTTCCAGTCCTATTTCTGAGCTTTCCAATATCCCTCCCTGGAGGCACCACATGTTATTAGTTGCTTGTGTATCCCGCTAGAGGATTTTATGCATACACAAGCAAATATGTGAATATGTTCGTTCGTTCTTTTTTCATTTGAATGAGAGGAGAGGCCTTTGAATTCCAGTCAAAAGAAGGAGAGCTGCTTACTGGCCAGGGTCATTATCTTATTCTTTTTTTTTTTTTTTAAGATTTATTTATTTATTTGACAGAGAGACAGCAAGAGAGGGAATACAACCAGGGGGAGTGGGAGTGGGAGAAGCAGGCTTCCTGCTAAGCAGGGAGCCTGATGCAGGGCTCGATCCCAGGACCCTGAGATCATGACCCAAGCCTAAGGCAGTCGCTTAACCGACTGAGCCACCCAGGCACCCCTCATTCTTGTTTTTATTTGTGGCACTAGCTCAAGGCCAGGCCCATAGTAGGTACTTAGTAAATAGTGAATAAATTGGATTAATCAAGGAAGCAGAGTAATGGTCTCTTCTCCTTTTATTGTCCTTTCTTCAGTTTTGGATCCTTTGCTGCAAGTATTAATAAAGATTTCTAGCGACGCAGTTTATGGATTGCAACCCTAACCTGCCCCTTTGAAGCCAGCTCTTGATTAACCTGCCAGGAGCTAGTTTCGACCTACTTAGCTATACGTTCTTCTGTTGCCTTCCTGCCCTTCGGTAGAGTGCACAGAAGCAGATCCCTCAGGTAGAGATGAGAGAGCAAATCTCCTTTGAGGATGCACATGGACTCAGCATTAAAGAAGGCGGCTGTCTTGGCCCACTCAGGCCGACCCAGGGAATGTTTTCTGAACTCTGTGCCCTACAGAAGGGCCCCTCAGCTCTCGGATTGTGCAAAGGATAAACAACAGATGAGGTCCCAGTTATAAAGAGTAGACGGAGCATACATATACTAGGGCAGAACTAATTCAAGTTGGTATTTTAAATAATTTGCCTTATTCAAATTATAGAACACTTCAGGAATCTGATATGCTCCCCTCATGCCCCCATGAGAATTAACAGCCTCAGTGTTGCTCTAAGAAGTGTTGCATCCCACAGATGTGTTGAAGTGAGAACAAAGGTTGAGAATCTTTGAGCTCCAGAAGAGCTACTCAAAGCAAGTACATATTCGTACAACTTAAAATGACCAATTAACTCCATCAAAGAAGATTATGCCTCTGTTGTTGATACCAGTCATTTCAGTTGTTACTCTTGTTTCGCTACCCTTTCATTTGTGCTATAGTCAAGAAGAGTACAAGTATGCACAGTATATTGTGAATATTCTCTTGATGTGCTGCTGCTTCCAGTAAGGGCAGAGGCGTCATTTATGAAAGTTTGCGTTGCTGTAATTGATGGTGAACCCTTAGCCAGCGATGGTTTCTGAACAACTTATTGCCCACTGAAAGTGTAACACCTACTTTGCTGAGAGCTGTAATTGCAGTCACCCTGATGCTGCTTGAAATTTTGATTGGGAACCCTTAGCTGAGAGGGCAGGCTGGGTTTCTCTCCAGCACTGGGCCTTGTGTTCCAGCCTATGCAATAGAGCCACTGCTCGGAATAAGAAAATGTCTTTCCTCCTACAGGAAATGTGACACCTGCTCACTATGATGAGCAGCAGAACTTCTTTGCTCAGATAAAAGGCTACAAGCGATGCATTTTATTCCCTCCGGATCAGTTTGAGTGCCTGTACCCATATCCTGTTCATCACCCATGTGACAGACAGAGCCAGGTGAGCTTGTGTGGTCTGAGGAGGGTATAGAACTCCTTTGGGATCCAAGGTTGGCATGTCTTTCCCCTTCCCTGTGGATAAACTCAGGATAATTTCACAGTGTAGCTCACATTCTAGGCCCTTGTGGTGGTCCCCAGATGTTTATAAGGATAAACCGTTCCGTTGAGCTAATTCTGGAGGGCAGACCCCATCACTAATGCTGGTGGACTCTGGTTACTCTGCTTGAATGTGTGTGTCTCCATTGGATTTAATCATTTGTTCTGTTGTCATGGATGCTGCTACTTTCTGATAAGGAGAAGGATGAACAGAATTGTCATATGTCATTTATTGTCTTTCTTGGATCTAAAAGAAGTATGTGGTTGACTTTATGGCCAACCAGAGAGGTCCTCTCCTTTCTTGAGAAAACTGCCTAGCCACTTCATGCATGAGTTTTTGCTGGTAGGAATATGTGTGTGGGAGAAAATTTCAGAAGATGTGGTTGAAGGATGCATCCTCATTCCTCATATCTGCAGGCCATGAGTAGGTTTTCTGACCTGCAAGCTGTGATGATTGGCTTCTGACCTCAGGAGCACTGAGGCCCAGGATTCTTTATCAATCTTCAAGCATGGCCTGTCTTACACTGTTCTTAAACATACATGTTTAAGGTGTGTGTGGTATCTTCTGCTGGATATAAATTCTAAACACTTTTTTTTTTCCTAAAACCATCTTTTTATCACTACCAGACTAGCGCATCACAGTTATTAATAAAGATTTGGTGATTGACTGATTTTTTTTTTCTTTCTCTTGAACCTCTCAGGTGGACTTTGACAATCCTGACTACGAGAGGTTCCCCAATTTCCAGAACGTGGTTGGTTATGAAACAGTGGTTGGCCCTGGTGATGTTCTTTACATCCCAATGTACTGGTGAGGAGGGGGCTAGGACTGGGCTTCTTGGGAGCTGTATCTGTGTCCCTTCTGAGTTGTGGCAGGATTGGTCTTATGTGATCTACAGAAAGGTTGGCATATCCAGATGTGAGCATACTGAACATGGGGGAAATGACAACCCAGTCTCTAGGACAAGATGACAATTCCTCAGGTCCAAAGAGATCCCAGTGGCTTGAGGCTGGAGAGACTGTTCTTGGCTCTTTTGTATTTGGAGACTGAACTGAACACCACTGCCTCTGGTCCCGGGGTGTGTTTGACAGGATGAGTATAAAGATATATCCTTGTTATTTGCTTTAGCCAGACTTTACCTAGTTTTCCATCCCTCCCTCTAAAAGAATATTGGTGGCAAACAGGAGCATGTTTATTTTCTTGCAGGTGGCATCACATAGAGTCATTACTAAATGGGGGGATTACCATCACTGTGAACTTCTGGTATAAGGTGAATATGGGTATTTTCCCCCTAGATGGGATTGGGGTGAGGTAGGTGTAATAAATGAAATGGGGCAGGGTGGGGAGGTTGGCTCTCTCTGAAAGTGATCCCCAGGTCTTTGGGGAGATGAAGAGGGATGGGATTGAACTGGGTTTCTTAGAAGGGGTGAAGGTGCTAGAATGGTGGGTTACATTGAAGCCTGCTGCTAAAGGCATTTCCTGAGCTGCTGCTTCCTTTGCAGGGGGCCCCCACCCCTAAGAGAATTGAATATCCTCTCAAAGCCCATCAGAAAGTGGCCATAATGAGAAACATTGAGAAGATGCTTGGAGAGGCCTTGGGGAACCCACAAGAGGTATGTGGCTGCCCCAAGGTGGCACTCCTGTGGCCCAATGGGCAGAGTGACAAGGGCAAGTCAGGATTGGTGTCACATTCTCCATAGCTCTGTTTCAGTATCTGGTGTCCTTTCTCTCCATAGAGGTTATGGGTGTGTTCAGAAAATCTTTGTTTTCTGGTGAGAGCTGGGCTTGACTGGTGGATCAATTATAATCTGTTCCATGCTAGTGGTAATGTTCCCCATGGGGCTTGTGTGCCAGCTGGGGACCCCTGAGGGGATTCTTCTAGAATGGGAAGCGAGCAGTAAAGCATCTCCTCACGCTCTCCCAGCTGTGCCAAGGCTGCTGTAGGTAATGTTGAGACCTGCTTCCCACACAGGTGTGCCAGTGGCCCATTGGGTACCCAGGGGAGGCATTTGTAATGCTCTTGCCTTCTTCCTGTGGATAGCCTCAGCATTCGGAGGACCTGTGGGATTGGGAGGTGGCACCAGCCCCGATTGCATGTGACCGTTTCAGGATACAGAGGCATTTAACCTTCTTAAAGCTCGTTTAAGAAACATGCAGGCACTCTTGGGTTTTGGGGGATTATTGGCTCCTCTGACCTTCTGTCTGTCAGTTTGGTGCTGTTTATAGGGTATTGTGAGAGGGAAAGTAATACAAGATGGACCCAAAGGAGAGGGCCATGTCCTGGAATATTCTCCAGGAAGAGAGTAGGTTAGTGGGTTTACAAGATTGAACGAAAGCCTTATCCCTGCCCTTGGCTGGACATAGAATGCCTCCAGACACACCACGTCTGGCTCCAGGGCCAGGGGACAGGCAGTTCTGACTGGCTCCTCATGTCTCTTCACAGGTGGGGCCCTTGTTGAACACAATGATCAAGGGTCGATACAACTAGCCTGCCAGGAGTCGAGGCCTCCTGCCAGGTGACTGCTAGCCCGTCCACACCGCTTCATTGATGAGGACAGGAGACTCCAAGCGCTAGTATTGCACGCTGCACTTAATGGACTGGACTCTTGCCATGGCCCTGGAGGCAGGTGTTTGGGGCAAGGCAGGGTGGTTGGCGCTCCACTCCCATTTGGAGGGACTTCTTGCCCTTGCCTCTGTGCCCCAGCATCTTCCCTCTCTGCCCCCCCCCCCAAGGTCCTGCATTCAGTGTGTGGAGTCCCAGCTTCTGGTTGTCATCACGTCTGTGTGTGTCAGTCTGTCACCATCGGGATGTGTGTGCGTGTGTGTGCATGCACACGCATGTATGTATCTGTTCCTTGCTTTCTCCTCCTGGGTCAGGATGCCACTGCTGGCTCTCATTCCTGTCTCCTGCAGCCTCAGTGCCTCAGCCTGAGAGGGAGGAGATGGTCTTGGACGCCCACTACCGGGCTGCAGGGCCAGAGCTCTCCTGACTGTCAGGTCAGTCTGCCTCCTTCCAGTTTTCACAGAGTCAGGCTCTAGGCTGGGTGGGAATGGTTACTGGGACTCTTAAAGGGCAGAGTGAGAGGGAGGCTTGCCTCTGAGAGCCTAGATAGCCTTCCTGTGAGAGAATTAGACAGATTTCCAACTTGGACCCTTAAGCTCAAGCCATACATAGAAAAGAGCCTCGGGACATTAGAGCCAAGGACTATGCATAAGTTCCAAATTGCAGACACATACAGCTTCTCTCTTTCAGCACCAGCTCTTGCTCCCTGTGCTGAGTGCCAAGGGAGTTCTCCTAGTAGTGGCTTCTCTAGGTTCTAGGGGTATAAGCCTCTGTGTGGATGTGTGTGTGATACGTGTGTCTGTGCGCACGCGCGTGCGTGTCCTTGTCCACACTGGCCTGCCTCTCTGCTTACTAAGTTTCTCCACTGCTTAACCTTGTCTAGTGGGACATACAGTGTGAGCCCCAGGGAAGTACTGCCTGACCTAGCCTAAAGCTTTTAAACTCAGTTTTAGCCATTGGACATTGGTCAGGTCTCACTACAACCTCCAGGTCCTGTGACCCTCCCAGCCCAGGCCACGTCCTCTACTCCTGCGGAGTTTCCTGACCAAGTAAATGAAATGGGGTCAAGCTTAGGCAGCTAACTTACCACCTATCATCCACCTCAGGGCAAGGACAAAAATACAGCCTTGCTTCTTAAAGCCAGCGCCTCTGCCAGACCCCCCTATAATGTTCTGCAAACACCCTTGAAAGTCAGGGCAACTGATGATAGAGCACGGAAGTGGAATTTCTTTTCCTTTTCATCATTACTTGTGGGAACCCCTCTCAGGGCTGCAGCTTACATACAGCTGGGCACTGCACAACTCAAAGGGCCATCGGTCACATGATTCAGTGGAACTGGGGCCGCTGGAATTGGGCGGTATGGTGGCCCGGTGGCCCTGTGTCTCTTCACCTCCACTCCCATCTCCATGCCCCTTCTCTCTGGAAGGACAGAGGAGTTGGAAAACTCTGGGTTTTTTTCCTTTTTTTTTTTTTTTTTTTTTGCCAAAGGTTTACTTTCAGCATCTGAGCTGTGGCTCTATCCCCCAAAGCTCAGTTTACAGTTACAGCGCACTGATGGACTGAGAGGATGTATGTGTATGCATGTGTGCACCTGTGTGTGTATTTTGGGTAGGGGTGTCTATTTTTAGTACCCCATTCTGGGGTTCTCTGATGCAGCGTGGGTGTGCAAACACGGTACCTTCTCAAGTGTAGTTCTTTCAAATATAGCCAATGCTGGAAAATGTGATTGCAGTGATCTCCATCCCTCCATCTCTTGGGAAAGAGGAGCGCAGCAAAGAAAACAAGGCAGACAGAGGATAAACTTGACCACAATCAAACTTTGAAAGATAGCGATTATTCTTGTTCTCCTTAGCGGGTCTGTTGCGTTCCTAGCTCAGCCCTCAAAGATGTGGGTGATGTGCAGCAGAAAGGCATGTGCCACTCAGCTGATCCTGGCTGGATGCTGTGCTGACAGATCTGACCTAAGGCGACCAAGGGGGAGGGTTCTTTACAGGATTGGTCCTGACCCTTGGGTAATACAATAGGGAACCTGATTATTAGACACTCACTATCTGCCTAGTGCTTTTATCTTTATTCCTCACTATCCTGCAAGGTAGGTATTTTCATTTCACCGCTAAAGAAACGGGCTCAGAGAGGTTTCAGTGACTAGTGGCAATCAAGATAAGAACCTAGTGTTAATTTGACTGCAAACTCCGTGCTGCTCCCTTTCCAGCAAACTGTTGATTCTCCTACCTTGCCGCCTCTCTTGTACTACAGGCTGTCCTCAGATTTCACCCTACTGGGCAGTGCCCAAGAAGGTGCACAAGATACAGCTCAGGGAAAAAGCTCTTTTGGGCTCCAGCTAAAGACCTCTTGGGAAAACTACCAGGAAGCCCTGTTCTGAGTGAAGAGTGCTGGAAGGAGTTGTGGGGAAAAGGAGTTCTAGATCCGAGTGCATTATTTGTGCTTGAATAGGTATCATAACTCTCCCAGCTTGCTTCTGCACCTAAAGATTGAAGATCCAGTCTAGATGATAACTAAAAACATTGATTCATGTTCTGCTTCCTCCCTTTCCCCCAAGGAAGAGATCTAGTCTCCTCCCTTCCCTTAGGACTAAGTTAGGGCTGTTTAGGCTCAAATTCTACTTGCGGCTAAGAAACATATCTGCTCTGTTGCTTACTCTTATCCTAACCAGCAGCGGAGGCAGACACATCAAGGGAAGGTGGGGCTTTGGACCTGAATGGAGGTCAGCCATATTACAGGCTCCCATTTTTACATCAGCAGGTACATGGGAAACTTCTCTTTTGTGAAGTCAAATATTTGTTGGGGGGTTGGAGTTTGGGGGAGGGAGGAGGGGCTGTTCTGGGCATCAGTTGAGCAGATGCCCAGGATGCCTGGGGGAGACCAGCTTCCCCTACAAATCAGAGCTCTAAATTACAAGGTTTTTACCAACGCGAACAGTTGGGGGAAGTCGTCTGCTCTCATTTGCGTAATGGTTTCTGTCACTGGTGATTAGACACAGGATGAAGGAAAAGAAATTTGACAATTAGGAATGAGCGATCATTAATCTGAATCTGTTAGGAGACAGAGAGGGGAAGGATCCTTATCAGTGGGCCCGCCCAGTGTGGGGAGACCCTCCCTCTGCCCCCACCAGAGACTCTTGGGCCACATACCCTTCCATTGTTCCCACAAGCGAGCTGAGCTGGTGTTTCTTAACAAAGCTTAGGTAGGCCCAGGCCCCAGCCTGAGGTGGATACAGTAATGGGCGGGTCTTAGGCGTGAGCCATCAAAGAGAGATAGATGGGTGTCAAATGCAAGTGATAGGGCAAAGAATAGCAATGGAAAAGATTTGCCGTGTTTGCTGTTTGTGGAAAAATTCTTTTTAATCAACACTCCAGATACCCCACCTGTAACAAGTGTCTATTACATTCCTACACTGCAGGGTGTGGAGAAGACCTGGTTTTTATCCTCTAGGAGCTTCTACTTAGTTGGAGAGGAAACCACACGAAACAGCCAGAGGTTATGAAGCCATGAATCTTGCACATTTTGAGGACAAGATGAGAGATTGTTGAGAGAGGAGGAAGATCAGTAGAGAGCAAGCTCTGCCCCCAGGCTCCGCTGAGTCCCTGGGCTCCCCAGGGAGGGACTCTTCACTCCAGGTCTCCCAGCAATGTTGATTTTTCCCAGTCGGTGCCTCCGCAGTGTAGTAGCTGCTGAAGAGCACTGAAGCCCCACCCAGGCATGTGAACAGGTGATGAGATTACTTCTAGTGGGCTGAGTCCTAAGGTGTGGAAAGTCCCAACTTGGATCTTCGCAGGTCTCTGTGGCACGTCGGTGCACATTCTTCCTCTGTCTTCACACTTTTAAGGATTATATTAATTTGCACTAGTTGGTATTTGTTCCTCAGTTTTGTGTCTTGTGTGTGGTGGGTTCTTTAGACACGGACGGTTCTTTGTCTCCTCTCAGAATGTGAACTTCCCACAGACAGGACTGTGTCTCTCCTTTGGTAAACTCCCTGCCTGAGGCTTCTGCCTTCCAGATTAGCTGCAGAGTTCAGTAGGGCGACGGGGAATAGCCCTCGGTGACCTAGTTTTACCCAAACAGGGTGGATGCCGGGGTGCATCTAGACATGGCCCTTGGGGTTCCAGAGGCCCTGGCCTCTCAGCCCTGTTCTTGTCGTCCTCTGGAACCTTCAGTGCTCGTCCTCCAGTCTCTGCCGACTTCTCTGGTGTCCTCTCAAGCTTCCTGCATTGAAGAGATACTCCAGCTTCCCTTTTCAGGGCTCCCCTAGTTTCTCCCTCTCCCACTCAGCTTTCCTCTGTCCAGTCTCTCCCTCAGCCAAGGGCCTTTTTCCTAAATGGTTGCCCTTTCTTCAGAAGCCCCAGGGCTGCAAGTGTTTGGATAGACTTTCTCTAGGATCTCTCCCCCTGGGTTCAGCCCTGAGCATCTTTGAGTTATCTTCCTTTTTCAACATGTGGTTAGTCCATTCGTTCTGTGTCTGCTCTGCCCTCTTAGTACTCCTTTGTTAATTCTGTGTGGCCTGTTTAGCTTTTCTAACTCTGGTGGCCCTTCTGCAAGTCTTCAGCCATCTCTGTTCAATCCTCATAGGTCTTGGGGTCCTCAGTGGAGCCAGGCCGAGTACTTTTGGCACGTTTCTAGGGGACAAGGCCTTAGACCCTGGCATCGTTGAGGCCCAGGGACCAATGGTCCGTGGGGCCTCCAGAGGTGGGTGAGGGGAAGGTACCTAAAGTCTTGGACAGTGGAGAGCCAGTGAGGAGAGATTGACAAGGAGAATCCTGGGAGTGGGGCCAGGCCTGGCAAGCCAGGATAGAAGAAGCAGTTTTGTGTTTCCGTCTAAATGCGTCTGTGTGCCTTATGGTCCAGTAAGCAGTTCAGGGATGGTGGGTATCTTGTGAATATCTCCTAGTTTCTCTCCGGTGTCTTTGGCAATGCTCCGAGTCACCAAGTTTGGCTGACCTCTGCATTCCAGCATTTGCTGGAAGGGAAACAGCATATTGGGTAGTTTTATGTAAGGATCAGAGGTCTTAGATGAGAAAAGCTGTGGAAGCTGGGGTAACAGGCGAGAGGGACTCGTTGGTCAGCTTACCTGGGCTGTCTTCACTCCTCCCAAGTGTTTAAGTACAAAAGCTGATTAAAGAAGTGAAAAAATGAGGCCTTGCCTTCTTCCCCACCTGAAGTCTGGGTTCCAGGTAGTATTTGGGGGAAGAAGTATATGTCTTTTAAATTCCATTGAGAAACAATCTAGCATAGTGTTTTAAAGCATGGATTTTGGAGCCAGATGTCTTTGGTTCAGATTTGTAGCTTTGTTACTTACCAGCTGGTTTGACCTTGTCGGTTGGCTTCTCCTTTCGGAGCCTCAGTTCCTCAATTCTAATGATATGTATTGGGTGAGGGGTAGTGTTGAAAATATCTACCTCAGGGTTGTTGGATTAACTGAAACAATGTAAAGCTTTAGCACAGTGCCTGGCAAGCACTTAATAAATGGTTGTGGTGGTGGTGGTTACATTTATTATGTAACTTATTCAGAAACTTGATTTCTGTGATTTGTGAGCAGATTTCCAGTGATTTCTTTTCTCTCAAGAAAACCATAGGTAAAAACAAGGAAAATGCCCTGGAGACACCCATATTGAGTTGGGGGCAGACAAAAAGGCTTTGGTACCTAAACCTGTCCTAGAGGGAGGGAAATAGGAAATTGATGCCTTCTGCCTGGTCAACCAGACTTTACCACTCTCCATGCCAGCCCAGGGCAAGGGTGAGAAACCATCAGGTATGAGCTTTCCTTACATCATTTGAGGTGTGAGGGCAGCTGAATGGGTTCCCATTACCCCTGGAGAAGCTATGCCAACTTCACGTCATGAGACACCAAGGCCGTCAAGTTGGGCCTTGTTCGTTCAATTTTATTCCATGACCTTCAACATATTTAAGTTATATGTGTGTTAAGAGGTTCTGGGGCAGAAGGGTATTGAGATACTGAGAAGAGAATCCAGAAAAATATCAGACTGGAATCTTAATAGCTACCATTTGCAGAGTACCCTGGAGCATTTCTTTTCTGGACCCACGTGCTCTCAGTTCGATGGGGACACCAAGCAGGCCATTAGCATTACGAATGCTCAACGGAGAAGCTGGGTGTTCACGGTAGGCTTCCTCCAGGAAGTAACATAGTCTAAGCTGATAGCTGGTAGAAAACCAGGGGCTGGGGAGTAGTGAAGAGCATACATTTCTCCTCTGGCTTCTTTCCCAGTTCCCAAACACTTTGCTCCTCTGTGTTTAAGGGTTCTGTTAATAACTCCTAGGAAGGAACCAGGTGATGGACCCCAAAAGAAGAAAACTCTTTGGTTAGCCATAGAAATCTTTGGAAATCATTTTGGTTGCTGGCCCAGGTTTGTCCTGGAGTGCAGATGGATTGGACTTGCTCCTTTGTAGCCTTTCCACTGTCCTCTGTCTCAGAAGTCTGTCTGCATTCTGGCCTCTGGAGCCACTCTGCCACCCTTGTTGGAAGAGATTCTGGGTACAGTTACTCAGACATCAGCCTGATAAATATTCTAACTGCCTGGAATTCTCAGCCTCTTCTACACTGAGATCCTTCTGATCTCAGGTCTGCCCCCACCTCCAGCCACTCCCCTCCTCCCCACTATGAGCCGAGCCAAGCCTCTCTGCCGTGCCCCTCTGTAGCCACGCACAATCTCTTGCCCCTGACCTTGGTCCCCAGCCTTATGGGTGAAGAAAACCCCTCTCTAGCTTGTGCCAAGACATTTCTGGACTAGAGGCCATCCTGTAGTCACCTTATATTCACCTCGTTGCTTCTAGATTTCTTTGGCTCTGGGCCTTGGAAGCCTTCTCCTTGGCTGCAGAAAATGTTGCTATGTTATATTCAGTTTGCTTAAAACCTACTCGGTCATTGAGGTCAATTCTGCCCTTAAGGGAAGCTCTGCTCCTTAACCCAAAATCTGAGCTATATTTGGGTTAGGTTTTTATTATCTTTCCAGTATGTAGCATATAGTGCAACATAGGGTAGTGGTTGAGAATGAGGGTTTTGCATACCTGGCTTTGAATCCTAGATCTGTCATTCTGTATGACTTTGGGCAAATGACAAACTGCTTGTAACTCCTTCATATGTATGGGGATAACATTACCTACCTTGTCAGGGCTCTGTGAAATAAGGTTTGTAAAGAAAGTCTTAGCAGTGACGGTTCCATAGCAAGGCCCAGCCCTTCTGTCTTTCAAAGCTTTTACCTCTCTTCCCCATCTAGCTTTCCAATTAAGGTCCTGCTTCTAGTCTCAGGGCAAATCTAGTTGTTGACTTGCGAGCACAACAGAGCAGAGGTATGAGCATAAACTTTCCCACTCGTTACCTGTCCCTACCCCTTCTCAGTGACCTGATTCACAAGGACCCTATCACACCACCGTCACTGGGGAATGATCTTCCAAAATCTCTTTCCTGTAATATTAAAAATGCCCAAAACACAATGTCAGTGACAGTAGAAAACATCAGAACTGCTACCAAGAGGGTAGGAGTCACTGAAGATGTGTGCAGGCTGGCAGCAAAACAGGCAGGAACGTGGGAGAGATGGAGGTTGGGGCAGAGGCTGCCATACTAGTCTAGAGGCAGCAGGACCATGGGCTTAAGAAGGTTCCCTCTTAAGTTTTCAAATAGCTTTTGACTCTGTTGTTTGAGCAAAATCCTACCCACTTTACTGCCACTGTGGTCATTGTTTTCACAAGGGTTTGTGTGATGTTTTGATAGGAATAGAGGCATTAGATGTGCCTCCTGGGTTTGAAATCCCTGTTTGCTGCTTCCTGACTATCCTTAGGTTAAGAGCTCTTGGTCTTAGCCACTTCACCTGTGGGAAATAGGTGGGAAATAGCACATGGCTTGCATTGTTGTTTTAAGTGTGTGTGGAAACATGTTAAAAATACTCAGTTCAGTGTGGGTACGTAGGAGATGGTTTATTGCGAAGACCCAAGCGTCTGTGAACAGTGTTCAGTCAGTGCTTGGGGAGAAGGAAACTGCTGGCAGCAGGGCTTTTTGGATCCTACTTTCTCAGGATACAGTGCTCGAAGCAGAATCTCAGAGGAGATGGCTTGGTAGGGGAGCAAAATGGAAAAGGCCATAAGGCTTTGTAAGAGCCTGAATGTCTGTGAAAGGCAAGGCTGGGGACAAAGATGGTTTTGCCAGGATGGGGTCTTGAGGAACAGAAGCAAAGACCCAGGCTCTACCACCTAATCCCCAGAAGAACAAAGGAAATGGGGCAGGAGAGTGTCTGTGGAGGACACTGGCTGAGAGGAACGAACACAAGGTTCAGGGGCAGTGAATCTACGTGTGAATCTTAGGTGTACTTTTCACAGGCTGCGTGACTTTGGGCATGTTTGTCTCTAAACTTCAGTCCCCTCATCTTTAAAATTGGCTAATAACTGCTACTACCTCGCTCACAGATGGGACAGTATATGTGAAAATGCTGTCTAAACTGAGCACTATTCTGTTCGTTGTTGGGGTGAGGGTTTAGGAGAGCTTTTCCAGAGTGGATGGGTTACAGAATTGGACAAGTTCCAGGTTAGAGCAAACCACCCCCCCCCCACCCCCCCCCCCCCCCCCCCCCCGTCCAGTGGAAATGGTAAGGCAGAGTTTCCCACCAGGACAATGTTCTTTTATTCTGCCACCATTTGACTAGGAAGGATTTTGATTGAAGAAGGAAAAGCAGTGTGGTGAGAAAGGGCAAGTTTTGGAGTTGCATGGACTAGGTTTGAATCTTGGTTTCACCATTCCCAATATTGAGATGGTCAGATCACTTAGTATCTGAGCTTTGGTTTCTTTAACAGGCCCCTTCGTGTGGTTATTGGGAACAAATGAGACACCTCAAGTGAAACAGCTCACTGCCCAGTGCCTACCTAGTTAAGTGCCCGGGAAATGTTCATTCCCTTTCTTTCATTTCTTTTCCCCTTAGGAAGCATCCAGTTTACCCAGCATAAAAGGTCTTGGTTATTTATGCCTTATGAACAAGTAATATCAGATTTTCGCTTCTTTTCTAGGGTGAGATTGGTTGCCTTGAAGAAGTGTGAGTGGGGGAGAATTGAGGAGAAGGGGGCAGGGCTCCACAATATTGAGGATGGAGTAGGGATACTCTGGTTATCTGGTCAGCATAGGGGCGGGTGAACAAAGGGTGATAGTGAGAGGTGAGAATTTCAAGAAGGGTGCTCAGTGCTAGAGGAAAAGCCAGTTGAGCAAGGGCTTTGGAGTGGAGTATGGAATGGAGGACAGATAGTGAACTAAGGGCGAGAGCACCAGAGTTCTGCCAGGAGAACCTTAGGAATTGTGACTAAAAGTCAAAGTTATGAAGAAGTCTTGCATTTAGCCAGCTATCATTTTAATACCTGTAAGGGTTGTGATCCTCCTAGAAAGGAAGAATATAAAAGGAAAGCAGGAATCCTCAAGATGGAAAGGCTTTTTTTGTTGTTTTTTTAAGTAATCTTTATGCCCAGTGTGGGCTCAGACTCACGACCCAGAGATCAAGAGTCGCATGCTCCACCAACTGAGCCAGCCAGGTGCCCCAAGATGGAAAGACTTTTAAGTGTTTTCAGAGCCAAGGATATGCATCACCCAATGAGGGTATATGGTAGCCCAGTTCGGGTTCTAAACTTATATGAGAAAATGTAGTTAGGTATTGAAGAGCATCGAACCCAGGGATCTGAGCTGGGTAACCACCTTTGTAAGAAATGGAGGTCCTTCAGGCTTTCAGAGGCTGCAAGTAGGACTTTCTGGGTCCCTTAGAATCCAGTCACTGGTCCAGCCAACCTTCAGCCATCTGAGAAGGCAACCTTGAAACTGTACAGGGCAGCATCAGTTACTTCCTTGATAGGTCTGTATCTTTTAATGCTGGAGGTCTTAGAATGAAGAAGGGGTGTGTTTAAGAACATGAGAGCCACGCCATTACTACATTTGCTTTAAGGAACCTGTGCCATTTGTATCTTCAGTCCTTGACATGTGGAAGAGAGTTTGCCTCTCAGTTTCATAGGTTTACCTTGTAATACCAACTAAAGCGTGTTGAGTAATTTATTTTTTAGACTTGAATTTTACATTGAAATCTTCCTAAGTGTCTATACAGTTTTGGAACATTTTAAATTATTTAAGATTTGCTGTATTTATGAACATAATTTATTGGCGATATAATAGTACTTGGGAAGGTTTACTTCAGTCAGATAAATGAAGTACTTGAAATCAAATACATAACCTTCCATTAAATCAAACTCCTTTGTTTTATAAACAAAATAATGAGGTTTGTAAGCTGAACTTAAAAGCTTAGGCAGAGAATTGGGATTTTGAATATGTAAATTTGAAAACTGAATGTAGCTTTTAAAACTAATTTCTGGTTAATCATTTCTGTACACAAAAGTCACCCTTGTGGATATCAAAAAACTCAGGGAACGTAGTATTACCACAAAGCCAAGTCTTTAGTCTCTCCAAGTATCAGGCAACTGGCAGCAGTTAAGATGGCCAGCATGGGTCAAATCAGAGCTACAGACATGTTTTTGAAAGCTTTTTAAATTCTTTGGCAACATTTAAGATAAACTTTCATCTAAAAAACCAGATTTTGGTTTCTCTGGAAAATCGGATGATCTGACAATAAAATTACATTTTCTATATGACAGCAATTGGCTGGAGCTGAGTAGCTGCCACCCGTTGAGGGGTGGGGGGTGTTCCAGTTTGCTATAGTCACTGCTTCTCATTTCGGTACCTTATTCCTGGTTTCTTTCATTTCTGTGCCCTGTCTGGCCCACAGAGAGTTTTGTGTGACCCCTGAACTAGAGGCTCTGAGGTTCCTAACAGCTAATGTATAGCCTGGGGTAAGGGCTTAGGAAAAATGTAGGCTCCACCCTTTTCTCTGTCCTCAGTGTCTGCACTCTAGATCATCTGTCTTCCCATCTGACTTAGCCCCAGGACTGGGTTCAACCCCTAAAAGAAATATGTAAGAACTTCCTGGATTCAGACTTCCCTATGTTTGCTGCTCTTTTCTGTGACCAGACCAGTTCCAGGTCTTTTCTTGCCCAGACAATTCGCCTAGGCTCTCAACCTCAAGTCTCAGTTCCTGTGAACTTCTGATGATTACCTTTGTAATTTGACCACAGCGTCACTTTGTTATGTGAGGGCCACCAGGCTCTCTGCTTTAGATTATACCTGCTCTCTCTGGCCTGGTTGTGAATCTTCTGACTTAGACCCCATCTCCACCATCACTGCTCACTGTCTGGGCAGTGTGGTTACACAGCTGAGGCGTGGAAGATTGCTAAAGGTTCAGGAAACATGGGAGGTGAGGTTGGAAGTGTGTGGATTTTCGAGAGAAGGAGGCAGAGGCCACCCACAGTTTAGGGAGGCAGCTAGTACAAGGCTTTTTAGGAGAGGGAGATCACTGCACATACTTGAAGGCAGAGGAGAGACAGTAGGAGAGAATTTAAGTGTGAGAATAAGGTCTCAGAGAAGACATGGGGTGATAGGATAGGAGATGCAGTAGTTGCTTACACTCAGATCCTGAAGCTCAGAAATATCTGCAGAAGCAAGAGATGCAGGAGGGAGCACCACTGGGAGTCTGTAATCCCCTAACATTCTAGTGAAATAAATGACACTATGTACTTTGGAAAGGGGCATGGTTATGATGTGGGGTCATGGCCTGGGGTGAGAGAAATTACCAGCAGTGCAGCCAGTAGCCTCTCACAATATCTGTAGACGTAGTAGAAACATCTGAACCAAATGGTCATGTTGCTTGGTGAAAAGCCAGACCCAGTGAGGGTTGATTAATGGATCCATGTCATCCTAGACCAGAGGGAAGTCTCCAGCAGAATGCTGTAGGGCTCAGTCTGGGCCTGTGTCCTGTCTGACATTTTTATTGACAACTGACCAAGGTAGCAGGCTCATCAAGTTTGCAGGTGATAGAGCTAGGAGGGGCAGCTAATACTTTGCATGAAAGAGTCAGGATTCAAAATGATTTCAACAGGCTGGAACACTGGGCTGGAACCAACAAGATTAAATTTAACAGGGATAAATGTAGAGTCCTGCACTTAGGTTAAAACAAAATCAATGACATAAGTACCGGGTGGGGGGCGGGCCTAGCTTGACAGCAGTTCATGAAGAAAAGACCTGGGGGGTTTAGTTGACTGCAAGCTCAATATGAGTCAACCATGTGATGTGACTGCTAAAACCTCTAATACAATCAGGAATTGCATTAACCAAAAAGGAGCAGCCAGATCAAGGGAGGCCATTACCCTGCTGCTTTCTCAGATTGTCAGGTCACCTCTGGAATACTGGGTCCAACTCTGAGGTTCTTTTTTTTAAAGGACAGTGACAACTGGGAATATTTTGACAAGCAGCCAGCGTGGCAATGGACCTGAGTACTGCCAGAAACTTGCTAGAAACTATGGTGCCGAGGTTCTGGGATGAGGGCAGAGATGTATAATCTGACCCCAGTAAACACAGTTGAATCTGGAGTACTTTTGGAGGGTGGGAGAAAATCTGGGGGGGTCTGCTTTTTTTCCACTTCCTGTGGGTACCCAGAATCATTGGCCTGTGAATCTCATCCCAGGCCTTTCTGAAGTCGGAGGACTAAGGGTTACTTAGAAGGGGTCTAGAATGTGGATCAGTGTGGGAGTAACTAGAGAACGGGTTAGTAAAGTAGGAAGGAACCTGCACATGTGTACCTGGAACACCACCTTTCCTTCGTCCCCTCCCCCCCCCGCCAGGATGTGCAGTCCCCACTTTGGTCACAACGTGGCGCCCTCGCTCCACACGGATCCTGAGCCAATGGTGGGCACAGAGTAGGCGTCCTGGCTGCAGCTGCACTTCCCGCACTCCCCACTATGGGGAGCCCGCGGGGCCGCTCCACTTGGTCGCGGTTGGCCAGGGACTTGTGTCTGGCAAGAAGACAACTGAGGTGTGGAAAAGCTTGCCCATGGCACCAACACGCATGGATCCAGATGTGGCTCCCGTTAGGACCAATAATTGCGACCTGAGCTACTCTGCACATGGCCTCTTGTCTGCCCTAGCATGGATCCCACAGTGCAGAGGGCTACTCCTATGGCAGGAGGGATTCTGGAGTACCAAGAGCTCCATCGTTGTGGGGTCAGGGATGAGCCTGAATCCCCTTACAGTGACTGGCTGTCTTACTGCCACCAACTTACCTAAGCTCTGTATGTCATGGGTTCCTTAACTGAAGTAGAGTAACACTGCCAAGTTGATAGAGTTGTTAGGATTGAATGAGTCAGGCATCTAGGGCAGTGAATCTGAACTGGTGTTAAGAATCACCAGAGAAACTTTTAGAAAATATGATTTCTGGCCCCACCAGCAGTCATTTAGTACTTCTGGACGGATCCCAGAAACCTGTCTGTCTAACCACCTCCCCAGGTGGTTCTGATGTCCCATGGTTCTCTGACCCCATTTTGAGAAACTGACCTAGGACATGCAAGGTGACCTAGTTTAGTATGCGTAAATTCTTTCTCAGAGCCTATGGGAGGGACAGTGGAGATCATGGGGCTGGGCTTACAAGTACATCTGCTTACTCTCCGGGTGATTGTAGCCTTGATGGAGAAGGAAGGTAGGTCTGGAGATGGGGACATGATATTAAAGCTCAGAATGGATGTACTGAGGGCCTTTGAGGACTTGGAGTGCTGGCACCAAGGCTGGGGGACACTTGGTGGGGTGACAGATGTGTTGGTGTATTGGAGTGTTGGGTGTAACATATTGTTGAAGGGAATGGGGTCAGAGTGTATGTGGAGGGGAAGGAGCGAAGAGGGTGGGGTGGGGAACATTTGCACTTTCTTGGGGGACCGGAGATGGAGGTTTGTTATATCATCGCGGGACCAAGAAGACAAAGCGATGGAGACTGCGATGCTCATTGAAGCCCCGTGGGGGCAGCCGTGACTTGTGATTTGTGATGCGGCATTGAACCCATGCTATGCTTTTTTTTTTTTTTTTTTTTTTGGAGTAAGAGGGGAGGAGGATGAGCTGGGGGAACTTTCCTGCCCCCAGAGGGCGTGGGTGTGTGTGTGTGTGTGTGTGAGAGAGAGAGAGAAGGTTAGCTTATGCAATGAGATTTTCGAAAGTCCCTTTCTGGATTTCATGACTGACTTGAGGAAAGGAGTCAGTCTCCAGGACACACTTGTTTTACCTCCACACACGAGAGTAACATTTGACCTGCCTAATTTCTCGTGGGGCTCAGTTCCCCAAAAGGGGGCACTCTTGTCAGCAGCTCATGAGCATGTGGATGTCTGCCAACTGAAAACACCTTCCGGAAATTCTGAAGACCTTCCCAGAAGAACATTCTATAAAAATCCTCAAATTTCAAGTCCTTGAACACTGGAGCTGGAAGAGAACTTAGATACCATCTCATGAAGTCTCCCTCAGCTTGGTCCTGGGGGATAGACACCTTGGGTGGACACTCACTTTCCAAGCTTTTGGGAACCCCAGAACCTGGTGTGGGAGACAAGATTCACCCATTACCTAGCAAAAAGGGACACTCAGTAGAGTAGGGTTGCGGGTTCTGCTGGTAAACACCTAGGTCAGAGGTGGGTGAATACCTACAAAAGAAGGCTCCCTAGAATGGGACAGCTAGAGTTGTACCTTAAAATGGATAGGAATTTGTTCAGTTGTTTTTCTTCAATGATTTTATGAAAAGCGAAATAAAAAATACTGGATGAGAGGGTGGGGCATATTGGTCTGCTACAGGGGAGCAAAGCCACAGAGGCCTGGATCCATCTGAGGTTTGGGGGACAGTAGAGACCAGTTTGGTTATAGAGGGTAGGTGGGGACCACTGCTGGGGCAGAGTGAGAAGGGCAGAAAGATGTGGCTGCAGCTGGAGGTATGAGGGTGGAGGCCAGCTTGGGCTTACAGTGGGGACACAGGATTGAGGCTAGAGAAGCAAATGAGAGCACCCAAGGAGACAGGGTGGGAAGAGGAGAGGTACAGGGGCGGTCGTGAACATGCCAAAGAAGCACTTCCTAGGGCATCAGGAATGGAACCAAGAGAGTGGGTCATTAAGGTGGAGGAGGACACAAAAGGGGTGGTCACAGGCTTGAACTCTGAAGATAAAGAGTTTGGTGTAGGAGGTGGGGGTGAGGAAGGTCCTTGCAGTCTGTGATTAAGAAGTCAGCAGAATAGTAGGGGGTTAAAGAGTGAGTTGATGGAGAAGAGATTGGGGCAACAAGTGTAGACAACTATAGGTTATTTGAGAAACATGGAGGACTGGAAACAGACCCAAATTTTGAAAAGCTGCAGCAAAGCTTTGTTAGCCAGAGATAGAGAAGCAAATTTGTGGACAGAAGACAGAGAACAAGGAGTCATTGGAGGAGAAGGACTAGACACTAGGAAGAAAAAGTTCTAGAAGAGAAAAGGAAGGACAATGGAAACAGCCTAGAAAAGGTCAAAGCCTCTGATGGGGAGAAAAGGGTGAAGTGAGGGACTCCAGTTGGACCCAGGCATTTATCTCCTAAAAACAGGAGTCATGATTGAGGTCAGATTGTTCAAGTAAAGGTGGCTGGGGTGGGGCTGGTCTGTAGGAACATAGAGGAAGGCCATGGTGGAATGAAAGGCACAGTCTAACGTCTTGGCGTGTTGCCCAGTGGGGCCAGGTCGCAGTGGAGCTAGCCTGGGGTTTGTCTTGGGCCAGGTCTGATGCTCTGCCTCTGGGAGCAGGATGGAGCAAGCAAGCCACAGTGTAAACAGGTTACAACAGTGTCAGGAGCCTGGAAGCCAAGACACCATAAGGGCAGTGAGGGGCCTTGCTGGGGGCGGAAGGAGGCACAGCATTCAGAGCCCAACCTGTGAGGGTTTGATGGAACAGTGTGGGCAACCATGCAGTTTGGGGGTCAAGGGCCTGGATTCGAACGTGAGGAACCACTGCACTGTTATGATTTTTAAGTATCTGAGGTGGGCTCTGAGTGGAGAGAACATGAGATGCATAAAGGGAGCATTGCTTTGTGCCAATGTTCTTTATTAACAAATTTAATCCTCACAAGAACCACCACCCCCCACCATGAATTATGAATTAGGTGCTATTATTTTACCATTTCACAAATGAGGAAATTGAAGTTCAGAGAGGGAAAGTAACTTGGCCGAGGTCACATAGCCAGTTGGTGGCAGAATTTATATTTGAAAGGTTTTTTGACTCCAAAGTCTGTTTTCTGCTGTATCTTTTTATTAGCTACTTAACAGGTAGGTGAACTTGAGTGAGTTACCTAATTTCCCCCTCACTTTCCTCATCTGAAAAGTGGGGGATAATAGTAATACTATCTTACAGGTGTTTGTGAGGTTTAAACGAATGAATATATGTGAAGGACTTAAAACTGGTACATAGGAAGTGCTACTTAAGGGGATGTCATTAATTGTTGCCATTGTTCTATTGTTTTTATTTCTTAAAATAGCTTCTTACCAGAAGCTGAGGACTTTGAGGAAAATGAAAGAAGGTCCTGGGGCATATTGGTCATTTAGAGAGGGGCAGGTAGTGGGGGAAAGGGGGAGAACAGGATTCAGCCAGTGGTTCTCAACTGGGGACGTGTTTATCACAGTGCCTGGGTTTTGGTAGTCAGGAGTGTTAACAGTGGGCAGTCACATCCCAGTTGAGAATGTGCAGGAGAAATGCTGGAAAGGATACTTGGGATTTAATTCCTCAGAAGAATAGCAGTTCTGGGGATTGGAGCAGTTTGAGCAAGTCCTGGGCATTTGGAATGAGCTTACAGGTCTGTAGGGACCTCGGAAGAATCAGACCCTGATGGAGGGAAGGGCGGGGGAGGGCTGGAAAGGTAGGCTGAGACCACACCCCAGAAGGCCAGGCTGAGGGGTCTGGGCACTGAACTGAAGAGCTGTGGGGTTCTGGATGAGGGCATGTTATAGTTAGGAAGATATTTATACAGCCAGGGAAGAGGTTGGGTGAGAGGAGGAGAATCTGGGGACTCGTCAGGGATGTGGGGCCAAACCCTGGCAGGAAAGGCACATGAGCTGGGCTGAGTTTGGGGTTGGAGTGAGCAGGTAAGTGGAAGCACTAAGGAAACTCCCAGTGGAAAGATGCATGAATGGTCAGTGGGCTGGGCTGGATCTGGCAGGCACTGACCTGGGAGGGAATTCTGGGAGAAGTGGGCCGGCTTGGGACTCAGGTCTGGTGTTTGGGACATGGTGATCATGGTGAATTTAAGGTGATAGGGAGTCAGAAAAGAGGTGTCTGGTAAAGAGCCAGAGATGCTAATCGAAGTCAGAACTAAAATACAGATTTGGGAGTCAGTAAGCCACATCTATTGAGTACACATACACATATGAAATAGGGCCCCTTTGAGGGCCGTTCCTGTGGGGTTGCTGGTTGAATTTGAAGTCCTGCTTGCAGTTACATTGGTTATGGGAGAGAGTGGAAGGGATGCACTGAAACCTTCAGATAGCCTGCTTCTGCATGTAAGGGAGAGTCAGACCACGATACTAGGAGGAGGCCAAGAGCTTCCTGGAGGACCTCACCAGCATTGGGCACGGCAGAGAAAATGCCCAGAGGCTGACTGCTTCCACAGAAAGTGACTTCAGGACAATGGCAGGGTGGAGGGAAGAGACAGGCAGTGGAGCCACTGAAGGAAGGAGGCAGTAGGTGAGGATGGCTGGTGAGCTGGAGGTTTTGGAGTTCAAGGAGAGAGGGACAGAACTAGGGTTCTGAAGGCAGGCTGAAGAGGGTGTATACGTGAGAGACGAAGCAGTGAGGCTGATGGAGGGGAAGCAAGAGAGGAGGTTCTTCTCTGACCTAAGGGTTCCCAAGGAGCTATCCTCACCTTAGGTACAAAGTAATGGATTTCTCCAGGCTCAATTCTGTGGCCTTTCTCTGTACCCCCTTAACCCCCAGTTTAGGCTATTTCCTCTGCCCTTCCTCAAGGAACACAGGAAAGAACAGATAGCCTATGTCCTAAAACTCTTCTGATTTATCTGGCTTTCCTACCCTGCCCTCCAGAATCTGATTCCTGCACCCTCATCTTTCTTTTCCCCAGGATAAAGTTCACTCGCATGAGGTGACCTGATCGTAGAGTTTCTTCCTGTTTGCCATCCTCAGTGCATGTGGGCTTTTTCAGGAAGCTTGTGGACCATCCTGTGCCCTTCTCCCCCTCCCCCCATAGTCTTCTGCTACTCCCGTTCAGGCCAGACCTTTCCCTTTTTGGCCATCGCTTTGATCACCCTTCCTCCTGGGAAGTGGTGCCCTGATCCCTTCCGCATCAGCTCCATGATCTCTTTGTCATCAGAGTTAGGAATCAGCACAAGATGTTGAAAACTCTCCTCTCCTCTGGACTCCTCCTCCAATTGGGCTCATTCACTTCTTATTGCTCCTTTCCTCTGTTGATTCTGCAGATGGGGGGTCCACTTAGATAACTTGGCAGATAAAAAGCAGCACATGCTCTAGTATCTTACTGTTTTGGAACCATTTTGTTTCTGTTGCATTGTAATATTCTGGAAGGGAACTAGAGATCACCTAGTCCAAAGATTTCAAGGAATATTTTAAACTTTAGAATCTTCAATTCTGAAAACACATACGCATACACACACTAAAAGTAGAAGTGGCTTTTATCAGCAAGCTTCCTCGTCTTTGCTCCAGCCTTTGCCCATAGCAGCCTTGGATGCTTCTGAGAACGCTTAGAGCCCCACGGAGCAAATTTTGAAAGTCTGATGCCTTCATTTATATGTGAAAAAACTGAGACCCAGAGAGATGAAGGGACTTGCCCAAGGTCACACAGGAAAAGCAAAAACTCAGGATTTCCTCAGATCTCTCTCGGTCCTAGCATTCTAGCAGTTAATAACTTCTAGCTGAGCTGTTCCTCTAGTGTTATTTATGTGCTTTGTGTTTGTCATTCATTTACTTAGCAGATATTTATTGAGAACCTACTATGCATTGAGTACACAGTAGGCCCTCAAGACTATTAGGTACCAGTCCTGGGAGTCAGTGGAAGCAAAAGCAGTCACTGTCTGCCCTCATGGGGCTTTCCAGCTAGTGGTGGGGGCAGAAAAGCTACATCTGTGGGAAGTACCATGAAGGAGATCAATGGTATGATAAGGACTTGTAAGGGTATCAGTCCATTTGGGCTGCTGGAACAAAAATACCGTAGGCTGGGTGGCTTAGAAACAACAGAAATTTCTCAGTTCTGGAGCTGGGAAATTTAAGATCAAGGCACTGACAGACTTGGAGTCTGGTGAGAATGCACCTCCTGGGTCACAGTTGGCTATCTCACTGTGTCCTCACTGGGTGGAAGGCATGACAGAGCTCCTGTGGTCCCTTTTATAAGGGCACTAATCCCATTCATGAGGACTCTACCCTCATGACCTAATCACTTTCCCAAAGCCCCAGCCCAAATACTATCACAGTGGGGATGCGGTTTCAACATACGAATTTGGGGGGGGGCACGGACATTCAGTCTGTAGCATGAGGGATTTAACCTAGTTAGGAAGTGACCAGGAGCCCAGAGCTAAAGGTAAATAGAGGAGAAGAGAGGACAGAAGTGTTGCAGGTGGAATGAGCAGCATACACAAAGCCCCTATCACTGGCAGGAGCGAGTGAGCAAGGTGGGTGGACTCTGCCAGGCTCGAGTGGCTGGAGCGCAGGAAGCAGGAGCACGGCCCGGCACACGCTGGGGCCGTACACCTGACAGGGCTGCACAGGCTGTTCAAGAGTGCTGGGGCTTCATCCGAGGATTAGATTTGTGTTTTGAAAAGTTGTCTCCAGTTGTAAAAGGTAACTGAATGCCCCGTCCCCAACCCTGTCTCAGCTGAATTTCTTTCATCTTCTGTCTGCTTTTCTGACTTCAGTCACATGCTGCTGGGGGTGCTCTCAGCAGGTCTGGTTTCCACTCTTGGTGGCATAGGCATTTCAGCTCTGAGGTGTATGTGTGCGTTTGGTGTGTGAGTGTGTTGCTACTGTATCATTCATTAAATAAATACGAAGTTACTAAGTGCTACTGTGAGCCAGGTACTGTTTAGTTATCACTGTGGGCAATAGGATGGGTGATAGCGTGCCCTTGTGTGTGATGTTGGTGCATTGTGTCATTATATGTGAGTGCTTGTGTGTAAATGTGTTAACCGTGTGCTCTAAATGGTGGCCACTGTGGGTAACTGTGTAAGGCTCCTCTAGGTGTCATTATGTGTGCCTGTCATTCTGGGTGTTGTGTCTAACTCAATGGAACGACAACAGCGGGTATGGCGGAGGTTTGTGGGTGGTTGTGTGTGTTGCCGTGCAATGTGAATGTTGGCCTCTGAGGCGTCTGTGTGTCAGGGAGTGTTGGGGAGGGGGGCTTGGGAGGCCTTACCTCCTGCAGTAAATCTAGTGGAGAACGAGCTTCCGGGGACTGTTGGAGGCGCTCTCCACGGCCCCTGGGATGATTGGAGCAGGGAGTGGAGCCTCCCCTGCTGGCGCTGGGGGCAGAGGGGAGGTGAGGGCGCCTGGGCAGGCCTGGCTGGCCAGATGGGGCCAGATTAATAAAGCGGGACCTGGGAGAGGGCAGGCCAGGGCAGGTGGCTTTGGCAGGAGGCGGCTGAGATGAAAGTGGCCCGACTGGCGCGCGGGCAGGTGGCCTCTCCCCCTGCCCTGTCAGCACTTTTTAATGTCCCCTCCGTTAGAATGTGTGGGAGGAGTGGGGTGAGGGAAGCTGGAGCTCACCTTTCCCAGGCCCTGGAGGAGGGGCTGGGGCAACCAGGAGGTGGGGTGAGAGGAATGCGGTTCTAGGTGTAACTAGTTGAGAGCAAGAGTCCCAGCCTCCTCTGTCCCATCAGTACACCTTAGCTCCAGCTATCCAGGGAGGCAGGACTAGGAAGCAACTAGAGAAGCAGAAAACAGAAAGGGAGTGGAAAGGGGTGACTGAGACCGTGTGCCCGCACGCAGGTGACTTTCAGGGGGTGACTGCGAACCTGCGTCAACAGATGAGCGTGAGGCTGAGGTCATGAGAGTGTGAGCAGGACTGTGTGCGTGCGTGTGTGTGTGTGTGTGTGTTCAGCTCTCTGCATGTCGGAATTTAAATTTTAAAACAAGAGGCTTGCTTCCTGGCGTTGGCCTGTTGCCGGTGTGTGGCTTTGGGCAGCTCATTCACCCTCCCTGAGCTTTGTTGCTTTATCTCTGAAGTAAGGATGAGGGTCCCTGTTCCATAGGATGATTGTGGGGCTTAAATAGACTGAAATAAATGGTCAACTGCAAATCTCTTTATAAACGTGCAGTATCATTGTTAATAATTGCATGTGGGGCATGTTGGGTGACCGTGTGTGATGGTGTGGGTGTGTCTGGGGGCCTGGATGTCTATGTATATCAGTCATAGTGGGTGTCTGGGTGAGAGAAGAGAATGTTAGTAAGCATGAACTCTATTTGTGATAGGAGTTTGTTGCGGGAGTGAGTATACAGGTGTTAGATGTGTGTTTGGTCGTTGTAGTGAAATATATGAAATCATCTGTATGGATCCAAGAGCAGGGGCGGTGGGTGTCTTTGTGTGACTGTGAATGTGTGTGTTTGTCTATGGGGGTCTGTGTCATTGTGTGTATCTGTTTGCAGTAGTTGATTTTGTGTCTTGGGGTATATCTGGGTTGCCCTGGCACCTGAAATAGATGTGTGCATCTTGGAGAGCATGCTGGCTGTGGGGGATGTGTGGGATGGTTTTAGTGTGTCCGTGTGCCTCTGGGTGTGTGTCCCAATGCAAATATGCTTGAATGTGCCTTTGTCTTGGTCGTATGAGTGTGATGGCGGGATGTGGTGCCTTGGTTTGTGTGTGTGTGTGTGCGTGCGTGTGTGTTTGGTGAGCGGCTCTGCTGCCTTAAGCACCTTTCGAATACATTGGCCACAGCTCATTGAATCCTTTAACAATCTGACTCTGCTCTTCCTTCCCCGTTTTTTCTAATTCAGTTCCTCTTATTACAAAAATAAAAAATAAAGCGCTGCCCCTTTCCAGTGGCTGGCCCCGCGGAGCCCCCGCCTCGGGACCAGCCTCGTTTCACTCCATTTCGGAGAAAACGGGAAGTCGGTAATTTTAAAAAATATTTTCTACTTTATTTGGGATTTAATGTTCTTACAGAATCCTGCTGCCTCCCTCTGTCCCCCTCCTCCCCATCCACCCCCAGCCCCACATGCAAGAGGTGTAATGGTCCGTTCAGCATATTAGGGGAGCCGAGTGCGCGCCTGTGTGTGTGTGTGTGTTTGCGAGTGTGTACACACACACTTCAATAAAAACACACAGAGACCCACAGCAGACACACATAGGAATACACAACAGCTCAAATGTATACTCAGACGTGAACTCAAACACTCTAATATGCAAATACCACACAAAGACAGAGACCCAACCCCAGACACTGTCACATTCTAAAGGGAAACACAAAAGCAGGAGGACTGTCAGGGGGACCCTCCGGAGACAGGAAACTGGATAGGCTGAGAGGGGAAGAAGGACAGAGACATGTTTCCAGTGAGAGACTGGAAGCGACTTTTACACCACAGAGGAGTGTGAGTAGAGTAGTTCAGAGAATGAGGAGGGGTTGACCATCCCTGGGCCAGACGTTGCCCCTTTTGTACAAGGGGATACCGTATGGTCAAAAAGTAATGAGTCAAGGTCATGCAGAGAGTCCAGACTGGATGTGGGATCAGAAATAAGATCCCTGTGCCACTTTCCTGTGCCCTGCTATTGGGGTCCCAGAGCAGTAAACTCTGTAAGTGTGTGGACATGTGTGCTTTTGAAAGAAAGATAAGCTGTTGAACAGCACTAATTTAAGTGCCATACATGTATTAGGCTCAACAAATGTTTGCAGAAGCTGGCAGAGCCTGAGTGTGGTTGCGTATTATCTGTAAATATGTATCTGAGAACCTGTGTGTGCACACATGGGATCATCTGTCATGGTGTATAAGCGCCTGTGTAAGCGTGGCTGTGTGGACATGCCTAGGCATAGACCGTAAGCCCCACAGGGGCAGGAACTATGTATCCCCCTTGTATCCCATCACCTAAGAGAGGGCTTGGCACATAGTAGGTACTCAGGAAATATTCATTCAAGAGCAATGCATGAACACAATCACTCTGGGAGCCCAGGTAGCTTAGGGAGGGCCTGATTACCGTTGGTAGAGATCATGAACAGTCCAGCCTCTGGGAAGGACGTGGAAAGAGGGGGAGATGGTGCACCACGGGGCGGTAGGGTGAGAACTCTGGCGCTCTTGCCCTGCTGCCCATTTTTGCTAGGAGATGTGGGCCCTGAGGTCGGTGCTTCGTCCAGAGTGATGAGTTTCAAGAGTTTTAGACTATTCTGTGGTGAAAAAAGGAAACGACCTATCCATTTGTTAAATATGAGACAGGTGAGGGATAAAAGGGCAGTAGCGGACAGAAACTCAAGATGGATGGATGGACAGAGATAGATAGACATACTGACTAAACACACAAACTGATTAATAGATTTATTTATAGACAGACTGAAAGACAAATGGAGACGCAGATAAATAGATGTACAGGTAGGCACACAGACTGATGTGAATAGTCAGGTGGACCAACAGTCTCTAGGAGTGACTGACAGACCAACAGACAGGCAGGCCAATCGATAGACAGATGGACAGCTGCTTACACAGAGAAGATGGATGCATACAGAATGGGCCTATAGCCATGCCCCATATTCCATCTTCCCTCCTTACTAATTGAACCCATGCTTTTGTTTGGTATTTAGAGACCAAGTGCTTTGGGGGGGAGGGGTTGAACCCCTCCCTTGTCCCAGAGGTGAATCCTAGTTGGTCCAATAAAATCATGGTAATTCCATTCAACTTGCTGGGGATTGATTTAGGAATGACGTGTTATAATTCTGAACACTGAAATGTGGGAAGAAGACTGTTAAGGAGACTTTGGGGGAGAAATTTTATCTCATACTCATAAAAGGGCCAAGGGAAGAGATATGCCCCTCTTCTCTTTGTAGATTTTGGACTTCGCTACATAAAAATGTAATGTGCTGAGCTGCTGCAGCCTTTTATAAAACCTTGAGGTTCCTCCTGAGTCAAAAGCTGACATGACAAGGATGGCAGAGGAGAGATGGTAAAAAAAATCTGGGTGTTTTAAATGATGCCACTGGGCCACATTAATCAATTTAGGAATCTCCCTGCCCCTAAACTTCTTGTTATGTGAGATAATATTTTTCTTATCATCTAAGCCACTTTTGGTAGGGCCATCTGTTACTTGCAGCCAATTGCATCCTGATCGCTACACAAATCAACTGACAAATCAGCAGACAAATAATGGAGAATTGAAGAGATTACATGAGTGGAGAGACCAACCAGGAGACAGCAAGACATACAGATAGATGACCAATAGATCAGCAGTTAGACAATAAACAGATTATTCAAACTGACAAAGAGATAGGCAGATGATTTGTAGATGAATATGAAGCAACCAGACAAATGGACAGAGGTGAATTAGACAAATGGAAATATGGACTGGAGCATGAAGGGATAAATGGGAGGACTGGCAGATGGAGACATATGTAGACAAACAGACCACTGACACCTCCAGAAAACACTCTCTGACCCCAGTCTGATTTGAATTCTCCTTCTCAGTGTTCCCATGGCCACCTGTATACAATACCATATCAGCCCTCACCCACTGTGTGGTGAAATTGGTTTCCTCATCACTCTTCATGGTAAGTTACAGGTCACAAGTTCCTTACCCACCTTTAATATCCCCAGACTAGCACAGAGCTAAGCACACAGTAAGTGTTCAAGAAATATTTATTTATCAAATGAATGAATGAATGAACAGCTATAGATGGGGGGTGAATGAATGAGTGGATGGATAGGAAGGAAGGAAGGAAGAAGGGAGGAGGGAGGGAGAGAAGGAGAGTGGGAGAATAAGAAGATGGACAAAAAGTTGTACAGATAGATAAATGGAAATGAATAGACAATTTTTTTTAAAGATTTTATTTATTTATTTGACAGATAGATACATAGCGAGAGAGGGAACACAAGCAGGGGGAGTGGGAGAGGGAGAAGCAGGCTTCCTGCCGAGCAGGGAGCCTGATGCAGGGCTCGATCCCAGGACCCTGGGATCATGACCTGAGCCGAAGGCAGACGCTTAACAACTGAGCCACCCAGGCACCCAGAATAGACAATTTTTTTAAGATTTTATTTATTTGTCAGAGAGAGAACAAACAGGGAGAGCGGCAGGCAGAGCAGGCAGAGGGAGAAACAGGCTCCCCACTGATCAAGGAGCCTCATGCAGGACTTGATCCCAGGACCCCAGGATCATGACCTGAGCTGAAGGCAGACGCTTAACCGACTGAGCCACCCAGGTGTCCCATGAATAGACAATTTGGCAAGCAGGTTGGATAGACCATCAGAGAGTCAGATAGTATGTTCATGTAAGATGAACAGAGAAACATAATGACCAGGTAAATACACAGACGTGTGTGTGAGAGAGGGAAGGAAGGAGAGAGAGAATGAGAATTAGAATATGGATGAATAGATCACTAATAGGCAGAAAGGTATGTGATGGATGGTCAATCAGATGGTTAGATCAAAAACAGATAGAAAAACAAATGAGCAGGTGGACAAAGACAGTCGTCAAACCTAGGACATATAGATATCTGGCTAGTTAGACAAATTAAAAAGCAAAAAGAAACGGATACATGGATGGATGGATGGATGGATGGAGAGATGGACAGCGATAACCAGATAAACTAGAGAGCAGGCAGCTGGAAAGACAAACTCCGTGACCCTGATGTTTATGTTTGTCACTTGTTAGATAATTATGTCTATTACGTAATTTTCTTACTTGGGAAAAATTCTCTCTGTCCCTGTCTCCATCCCCTCCCTCCCTCTCTTCCTCTCTTTCCCCTCACACTGTATCTCACCTCCTCTTTCTCTTCCTCTCCTCTTCTCCTCTCCTCTCCTTTTCCTTCTTCTGTGTCCTCCCTCTCTGCCTTCTTCTCCACTCCTTAAAAGTCCCCATACCCACAGATGACCCTCTGCCTGCCATAGTAAGGCATGTATTTGTGTGACAGAGGCTGCCTCTGAGCAGCGCCTGGATTTAGGATGGTGAAGAAACATGGGAACCATGGGAAGGTAGAGAACATCTTCTTACCCCCATCCCCACCCTCGGCAACCCCAGAGCAATCTTTACCCCAATTCCAGCAGCTAAGTCCTGGCCTAGGATTCTTCCTGACCACCCCTCCCCTCATCCTCCCTGCCAGAGATTCCAAGAAGCTAAGGTTAGGCCTTTGAAGTTTTTCTCTGAGATCTGATCACTTTCTAGGCTTGAGGGAAGGGAGCAGACTCAGGACTTGCTTTTTTGTTAAGGGGCATGGAAATGGTGGCAAATACAGACGGCAGCAAGGGAAGAGAGGTCCATCAAGCTCAACCCAAAACCTTGGTTCTCTCCATCTTTTATGTCCATCTCAGTTATTGGTCACTTTCTGAATCTCTGCTGAGTCTCCCAATTCAAGTGATTCCCGTGGTATACCAGGTACTTCCTGGTGCTATGGAGACAAACAGGAGGTAAGACACGTCCCTCTCCTGGAGGCCTCTACTCATTTTCTTCTTCCCCTCATGTGTATCTGTCTTTTGGTATCTCTGTCTTTCTCTTAGTCAATGGATCAAAAACCAGTCATAAAGTAGCCACTATCTGCCATGCATCTGTGCTTTCTTTCTTCTGTAGCTCTGTTCTCCACACCATCCCCACCAGCCCTAAGTCTCTAGTTCCCACTTAGGCTGGAGCAGGTGCAGCAGGCACTTTCCAAGAACAGAAGACCCAGGAGATTGATGACTCTGTGGCTGTCCCCTCCTCCTTTCCCAGGGATAACCGGTCTGTCAGGGAACCAGGGGAGTGGTAGAGGTGACTTTACACAGATGCAGGCAGTGGGTGGCCCCTGGGGTATTCCTCCTGGCTGTCAGAGCCCCCTTCCTCCTTGTTGTCCTTCATCTTCTGCTGCCTAGTTATTCTTTCTGAAGGATTACTCTGAGCCAGTGCCATTGTTGAAGATGGTTCAGCATGGCAGTCAGAGCTCTGCACTTCAGGCCCCAACTAACCCCTTCCAATCCACTCCTACCCCCACAAGCCCTTCAGGACTGGTCACCTTCCTTGACAGGCCTAGGTTTCCTGCTTCTCCACCAACCACATTCCATATCTTTTAAAGCCGTACTCTGATGTCACCTGTTCAGGAGACCTTCCCTGATTGCCCCTACAAGAGGCTCCAACATCAGACCCACATGTACCCAATATGCCCTTATATATGTACACACTGACCTCCAAATACAAATGTTGACACCAACACCAAGAAGTTCCACTGCCATGTCTTATGCTTTCTACGTGGCTCTGGGCAGAGTCCAGGCTCTTCCAGGCCTATGGACAGCTCATCCCCAAGACCTTTCATATTCTTGGTTCCACTCTCTCCCGGCAGGCCCTTGTATGTCCTTTGGGTTACCCGTTTCCTCACGCTTCCTCATTACTTGCCCAGACGGTGATTCTTTCTTCCTCCCCTTCACTGTCCTCCCTTCCTACTTCTTCTTTAACATCAACAAGTTCCTTGAGAACCTACTGTGTGCTGAGTATTCTCTTCCCACCCCCATCCCTGGGGCACAGATCTGGAGCCAGACTACCTGGGTTCTAATTGTACCTCCATCTCTTCCTAGCTGTGTGATCTCAGGCAAATCACTTAACTTCTCTGTGTCCCATTTCCTTATCTGCAAAATGAGGTTAATAATGGTACCTACCTCACAGAATTGTTGAAAGAATTGAATTGGTATAAGTAGGGTGCTTAGAACAGTCCCTGGCACATAGTACTATAAACGTGAGAGTTATTATTCTATTATGCCTTGGCTCTGAGGATTCAGATTGTCAAGTTTAGAGGAAGAGAACTGTCAGGTACCAAGTGGCCCCTGTGTGCGAAGGGTCTTATATGTGGTGTCTTACTTACTTACTTACTTATTTATTTGTTTGTTTATTTATTTATTTATTTTATTTAAGGCCAAGCACAAGCAGGGGGAGCAGCAGGCAGAGGGAGAGGGAGAAGCAGGCTCCCCACTGAGCAGGGAGCTGGACGTGGGGCTCGATCCTAGGACCCCTTCTCTCATGTTTCCCATCACAGACTGTATGTATGTATTGTAGTTATCTCTATCCCTGCCTGCCTTCCCTACCAGACCGTAAGCTCCTTCATGGTGGGATCCTCATCCATGTTTGGGTCCTTCCTGGAACCAGAAATTGTGCCAATTGGACCTGCAGGTTGAAGCACTGAGGGCTTCCCCAGGAAGCAGATTCTGAGGTGGAGGCTAATGTGGAAGGTGCTATCAGGAAGCTCTCGGGATCAAAACCTGTGAGTGGTGAGAAAGGAATCAGGATTGGGCAGGCCAACCTTTTAGGGCACTCTGGAGCTAGAATGGCCCTTCAACTTTTTCCCAAGTTGGGGCCAGAGGGCTCAGCTCTTATGCATCCCACCCCTGCATTGATGAGTCATAGGGTGGGTAACCCGAGGAAACAGGCGTGACCTTGGTCTAGGCAGCTGTCTTCAGCTGAGGCCATTCTCCAGCAGGAGCTGACAGAACTGTCTGGTAGACTCCCAGCCACTGGGGTAAGTCCCTCATCGAAGGGGGTCCGGGTGGCACATGACAGTGTCCACCATGGGTGCCTACCCAACTAGGGAGGGTGGGGCATTCAAGGAAGGCTTCCTGTATGGGGCAAGGCATGAGCTTTTTAGAAGAATAAGAAAAAAAAGCCAGGAGGGGGATGTGTAGGGAAAAGAGGAGCTTCTGGTAGAAAGAACAGCATTACTAAAACCCAGAAGCAAAGCTGATGCAGAAGTAGGCAGAGCTTGGATCTGAAGGTCTGCACTGCTATGATAAAGAATTTGAGGTTTGGGGGCGCCTGGGTGGCTCAGTCGTTGAGTGTCTGCCTTCGGCTCGGGTCATGATCCCAGGGTCCTGAGATCGAGTCCCACATCAGGCTCCCTGCTCAGTGGGAAGCCTGCTTTTCTCTCTCCCACTCCCCCTGCTTGTGTTCCCTCTCTCGCTGTGTCTCTCTCTGTCAAATAAATAAATCTAAAAATAAATAAATAAATAAACAAATAAAAAGAATTTGAGGTTTTATATTAAGGGGCTGGGGAGTCCTTAAGGATTTTAGGGCAATGTGTGATATAATTAAGATTTATTTGCATTTTAGAATAATCTTGGCACTGCTGCTTACTAGCTGTGTTACTAACAAGTGATTTAACCATTCTGTGCCTCAATTCCCTTGTCTGTAAGATGGTGATAAGGATAGTGCCTGCCTGTTAGGGTGGTTGTAAGAATGAATGAGTTAGTATGGGTAAAGCTGGTGTGTGACAAGCCTTGGTGAAGGCGGGCTGTTGTTATTAGCTATTACAGGCTGGCCTGGGCTGGGAGGAGAGCCGTGAAAGGTATAGCGCGACAGCATCTGCAGGTAGTCAAACCTACAGTGAGGGCATAGCTAAGACAGAGGCAGCAGAGGTGGGAAAGAAGAGTCCAGTTTAAAAGCTTTTAAGAGGTCAAATTCACAGGGCTTAGTTATGGCTTGAATGAAAGAGGTGATGAAAAAGATGGCATCCACAATGACTCCCAGGTTTCTGGTTTGGGTGACTACTGGGGACATACAAATGGATTTGGGGCACAGGAGGTGCTAAGTTCATTGTGGATGCATTGAGATGGAGATTCTTGAAGAATCAAGCTGGAGATTCTAGTCAGTTGTTCAGAGCTGAGCTCTGAGAAAGGCTGGATGGGGAAAAAACGTGTGGAGACCATTTGTGTAAAGGTCAGTGGAGCCATGGACCTGGATGAGGCCACTGAGTGAGTGCATAAAGGGAAGAGCTGTGGGCTGCAGATGGAACTGTGGTGAACACCACCCACACAGGGAGTGTGAAAGGGAGATGAAAGAGGTCCCAGAGAAATGGGGTGTGTGTGTGGGGGGGGGAACAAGGAGATGCTGCTGTCACGAAAGCCAGGGAGGAAGGAGACCCAAAAAGGGCACAGCCAACACAGCTCAGTGTCACAGAGACAGCAGCATCTGTTGAAGAGGGCAGGGGGTTCCTGGTGGTTGACCTTGAGGAGAGCATTTCATCAAGTGGTGGGTAGAAGGCAAGTTGTGATGGCTTGAAGAATAAAGATGAAGCTGAGGGTTGTACATCTCTGAATGGACAAATATGCAGATAGAGAGATTGCTGGGGGTCAGTGCTGGACCAGTCCAAATGCAATCTTTCCAGACCTTTACTTGTGCCCCTTCTCTCATGTTTCCCATCACAGACTGTATGTATGTATTGTAGTTACCTCTGTCCCTGCCTGCCTTCCCTACCAGATCATAAGCTCCTTCATGGTGGGATCCGCATCCATGTTTGGGTCCTTCCTGGAACCAGAAATTGTGCCAATTGGACCTTCAGGTGATGAGCAGCTGCTTATGAAGTGAATAAATGATCTGAGATGAGACCATGAAGCAAGTTTCCTGGTTTGCAGACTAGTCAGTCAGCAAGGAAGTAGTAAAACTATGTTCTGGAAGAAGATGTGTGATGGGAAGAAGGATGGCTGAGGATTATGGGGTGTGAATCAAGGCACTAGGGAAAAATAAATACAACTGATTTTTTTTTAATTTAAGTAAACTCTACCCCCAGCATGGGGCTGGAATTCACAACCCCAAGATCAAGAGTCACATGCTCTACCAACTGAGCCAGCCAGGTGCCCCTAAATACAACAGACCTTTGAGGAGAAGTTCTTAACCATTTTCAATTCTGGATCCCATGGAGAAATGCCAATGTAAATAATGAATACTTGCTCCAGGAAAAACATAATCACACACTCATATCCAGTCTTCATATGATTTCAGCAGTTTCACAGACTCCTGAGGCCCATCTATGGACCTGCTTAGTGATCCATGGATTCCAAGTCAAGAATGTGTTTCCAGAATGGAGTATTTACCAGTCCTGTGACCTGTGGTACATCATGTACCCACTCTGGTCCTCAATTTCTTTATCTGTAAAATGAGGAATCATGAGATGAAGGTGGAAAGTGTAAAGAAACACAACTTTGTGAGTCATCCGGCACAGGTATTTTACATACCACCAATATTCTACCTTCTTAGTGGGTAGAATTATCCCCATTTGGAAAACAGGAAACAGTTCAAGAAATTTGACCAGACGTACACATGAGTAGGTGAAGGAGCTAGATTCCACCCAGGTCTGTCCAGGTCCAAATCCTGGGCTCTCCTGTAGACAGTGCCGCCAACCAGGCATAACGTCATCAATGTCTTTCTGCCCACTCCTGCCATGGTTAATGCACCAACATGCATGAAAAAGATTTGAAAACTAGACAGCATTTATGCAAATACTACATTGGTATCAGCATTGTTGATCACCTCATATCTTAAAATCTCTTCCTTTGGCATCTGTTAGCTTCCTTTCCCCGACCTCAGACCCCTTCTTCCTTGCTTCTGTCACCTGCTCCTCTTTTTCTTCTGTCTCCTGAGGGTAGGTTTTCTCTAGTCCCACCTCTTGCTTTCTGTTCTTTCGTCTCTAAATCCCCTCGTGTTATAACCTCAGCTATGACCGTTAAGCGGGTGACTCTCAAATCTGTACTCCGGTCAAGAGCCTTACTTCAGCAATCTGCTGGGAGTTTGTCACCTAAATCAGTGGTCTCAGACTTTATTGTGCATCAGAATCACCTGGAGTGTTTGTTTAGAAATGGGTTGCTGGGCCCCATTGCCATAGTTTCAGATTCAGTAGGCCTGGGGTGGAGCCAAAGAATATTTTTTTACAGCATTATACATGGCATAATTGACATATAATAAACTGCACATATTTAAAGTGAATAATTTGATAAGTTTTGACATGAATACACCCATGAAACCAGCACCACAATCAAGATAATGAACATATCCTACCCCCCAAAGTCTCCTTGTTTCTTTTATAATCCCTCTTTCCCTCCCTTCAACGTCCTCCCCAATCCCCAGGTAAACTTTAACTTGTTTGTGTCACTGTAGGTTAGTTTGCATTTCCTGGAATTTTACGTAAATGGAATCACAAAAATGTACTTTTTACTGTTTCTGGCTTGTTTCACTTATATAATTATTTTGAGATTCATCCATGTTGTTGCTTGTATCAATAGCTCATTCCTTTTTATTACTGAGTAGTAGTCCATCATATGAATATACAGTAGTTTGTTTTTCCATTCACTAGTTGAGTGACATTTGGGTTTCCAGTTTGGGGCTATTACAAATAAAGGTACCAAGAACATTTGTGTAAAAGTCTTTGTGCTTTTATTTCTCTTAGAGGTAGAATGGCTAGGTCATATGGTAAATGTATGTTTAACTTTTTAAGAAACTGCCAGATTGTTTTTCAGATTGGTTGTACTATTTTACACAGCCACCAGCAGTGTATGAGAATTCCAACTGCTCCACATCTTTGCCAGTATCTGGTATGATCAGTCTTTTTAATCTTAGCCATTCCAGTGGGTATGGGGGGGGGGGGTATGTAATGTAGTGATAATGGTATGTAGGGCTTTTAATTTGTATTTTCTTAATAACTAATCACGTTGAGCAGCTTTTTAGGTGTTTATTTGCTATCCATATATCTTCTTGGGTTTAGTGTCTGTTCAAATCTTTTCCTTATTTTAAAAATTGGATTGTCTTTTTACTATTGAGCTGTGTTTTTTATGTATTCTAGGACAGATGTGCTTTGTTGGATATTTGCTTTGCAAAAAATTTCTCCTAGTATATGGTTTACTTTTTCATTTTTTAAACGGTATCTCTTGAAGAGCAAACATTTTAACGTGTTGAAGTCAAACTTATTTATTTGTTTGTTTGTTTGTTTAAAGTAATCTCTATACCCAATGTGGGGCTTGAACTCACAACCCCAAGATCAAGAGTTGCATGCTCTTCCAACTGAGCCAGCCAGGCGCCCCTTGATTTTTTTAATAGTTTACATTTTGGGGGTCATATTTAAGAAATCTTTGCTAAACTCAAGGTCACTAAGATTTTTCTCCTATATTTTGTTATAGAAGTTTTATGGTTTTGGTTCTCATATTAGGTCTATGATCCTTTTCAAGTTAATTTTTTGTATATGGTGTTGAGGTAGGGATTAAGGTTCTTTTTTTTTTTCTTCTGCATATGACTATTCAATTATTCCAGCATCATTTGTTGAAAAGATTTTCCTTTCCCCATTTAATTGCTGTGGTACTTTTGTCAAAAATCAAATGATCATTTATGCATGGGTTTATTTCTGGACTCTCTATTCTGCTCCACTGATTTGTTTGTCTATATTTATGCCAGTATCACACCGTATTGCTGTGTCTTTATAAGTTTTAAAATCAGATAGCGTAAGCCTTCCAACTTTGTTCTTTTTCAGAATTGTTTTGGCTATTCTATTGTATTTCCATATACATTTTAGAATCCATTTGTTAGTATTTAAAAATAAACAGCCTACTGGAATTTTGAGATTGCATTTAATCTAGAGATCGATTTGGGGAGTATTGGCATCTTAACAATATTGAATCTTCCAATGCATGGGCATAATATTTCTTCATTTTGGGGGGTTTTCTTTAATTTCTCTCAGCAATGCTTTTTGGTTTTCAGAGTAGAAGTCTTGTATATCTTTGGTCAAACTAATCCCAAAGTGTCTAATATATTTTGGTGCTATTGCAAATGGAATGTTTTTTAAATTTGTATTTCCTATTGTTTATTGCTAGTATATAAAAATACAGTATGTGTTTGTTAAAAGTTAGGCCCCAACCCTACAGTTTCTGATTCAGTAGGTCTGGCATGTGGTCCCAGAATTTGCATTTCTAATAAATTCCCAGGTGATGCTGATGCTATTTGGGGCACACACTTTAAGAACCATTGGCATAGGGGCGCCTGGGTGGCTCAGTTGGTTAAGCGACTACCTTCGGCCCAGGTCATGGTCCTGGAGTCCCGGGATCGAGTCCCGCATCGGGCTCCCAGCTCAGCAGGGAGTCTGCTTCTCCCTCTGACCCTCCTCCCTCTCATGCTCTCTGTCTCTCATTCTCTCTGTCTCAAATAAATAAATAAAATCTTTAAAAAAAAAAAAAAGAACGATTGGCATAAGTGTTCTGCCTGAATCTCTTGTTTCAAACCAAACCCATCACCTGGCCCCAAATAAGCTCTTCTTCAGATTTCCCTCTTTCCGGAAATGGCTCCATCATCCAATTCCATGTTCATTGGTCAACTGTCTGAGTTTCCCATTGCAAAATCAATCTGTGGTTTATTTTAGCACCCTCACATCCAATCAACTACTGAAATATGTCTTCCCTCTGTCCCCTTCACTTTCCATCTCATTCTTCATCATTTTCCTCCTTGACCAGTGAAATCACTTACTAACTAATCTCTCTGCCTCCAGTTTCTTTCTACTACAACCTGGTCTTCACAGTCCCAGACTAATCTTTCTAGTCGGCAACTTGGATTGTGCCAGTCTCTTGCTAAACAATCCCCCACAGGGCTTTCACTGCCAGATTAATTAAGTCTAAACCCTTTACTCTGGTGATGCAGTCTTCCAGTTGCCTACTTAGTATCCTTTCATCTTTAGTAATAGAACTTGTATCTTATCCAGGAGAACAATATGCCCAGATTTTTAAAAGTTTATTTCTCTCAGCAAATAAATGGTATATTTTTCTCTTGCTGATAAATGGCCATGTGACTAAGTTCTGGCCAATAAAAAAAAAAATTTCTTTTTGGCCAATAAGATGTTAATACAAGTTGTTGTGTGCTACTTCGTGAAGGTTCCATAAAGGTTCCATAGAGAGGGCAGATAGCTGGACAGATCGCCTGTCTTCCTTTCCTTTCTTTCTATGTCTGGAATGCTGGAGCTCCAGCAGCTATCTTGGACTATGGCACAACTTTAAAGATGGAAGCACTTGCTAAGTATGTAAGGAACCTGGGTCTCTGGTGATGTAGAGCTGCCATACCAATCCCAGATACCAAACTCTGAAGTTATTTTACTTAAAGAAAAATAAACCCTTATGTGTTTAAGCTACTGGACCTTGGGTGCTTACAGTCAACCCTAACCCTGACTGATACATCTCATATTCAAAGCTCTCCAAATATCAGCCCCAACATACTGTCTAGTCACCTCTCACTCTACCCCACCCCCCCACACAAATACACTATGTTCTAGCCAAACCATACTATTTTCTGTTTTCTACGGACAGTTTGTACATTCTTTTCTCTTTTTCTTTGCTCATCTCTTGCACTTCCTTCATGTTTACCTATTGAAGTCGAGTTCAGATGTGCCCATCTTATGAATTCCTCCCTGATTCTTCTATCCAAATGTGATTTATCTCTCTTCTGAGCTCTCAGAGTATTCTGATCATATTCTTCTTGGCACATAGTCTGCCTCAAATTATCATTACTTATATGCCTATCCTGCTAGATTGTAAGCTCCCTTCATGTTGCCAAGCACCAGATCATTGTTCAACAAAGATTTACTAGAGGAATTTATGAATAAATAAGGGAATGAATGATTGAAAACAAATAGTAAACATCTGTTCCCACTCATCCCATGCAACATCCATCTCAGCACCTTCAAAGAGACTGCATGAAGTTAAGAAGTTTCCCACAATTGGTAAGAAGAGAGAGGCAGAGGTGCCTGGGTGGCTCAGTCAGTTAAGCATCTGCCTTTGGCTCAGGTCCTGATCCCAGGGTCCTGGGATGGAGCCCCACATCAGGCTATCCCCTCAGCAGAGAGTCTGCTTCCTCTCCTGCCTCTGCCCTTACCCTTGCTCTGCTCTCTCACTCACTCTCTCTCAAATAAATAAATAAATAAATAAATAAATAAATAAATAAAATCTGAAAGGAAGGAAAGAAAGAGGCGGTGGGCACAGAGTAAGCCAAAATACCTGCTCTAACTAGAGAGAACAAGGCTAAGGGAAAATTATTATACCTGGCCCAGCCTGCCTTATAACAACAACAGAAGCAGCAGCAACAACAGCAACAACTAATATTTACTAAGCACTTGCTATGTGGTGACATCATGCAAACTGATTTACATGCACTATTTTGTTTAATCCATCAACAGCCTATGATATTGATACTAATCCTTACCCTGTTTTACAAGTGAGGAGACTGAGAATCAGAGAGGTTAACTCACTTATCCAGGGTCACAGAGCTTGGAAGTGGCAGAGCTGGAATTGGGACTAAGTCCTGATTCTAAGCCATGCTCTTAACAATGAGCCAGACTATAGGAGACATGGCTGGCTGTCCTACCTAATGGTGAGGTCCTGGCATACAGGAGCTATAATCTATATATTATGCTAACCCTGAAGTGCCTACACAGTACCTACTATGTCCTGAAGGCCCAGCAAATGGATTGGTATCAAAATCATCAAAAAAGTTTTTATCCTAGAAAGACAGTATAGGATAGGTAGAGTAGACATACTTTCCCCTATTCCTTCCATTAAGTACAACTAAAATTCCTGGACATTATACATAAAGCAAGCATAAGAAGACTCTGAAATATGGAGAGAAGAAGGCAGATCAGCTAGGGACCTTGGAATCCAAGGAATGACATATTGAGTTCCCTGGGTTTTCTTCTGTCTCACCTCATTTTTCTCAGACCTGGAGCTGAAGAAGCTGACAACCCAGAAACACCAATAAGTACAGACAAAAAAAAAAAAAAAAAAAAAAGTCCCAATGAAAGCTGCTCTCTCTAGTCAAGCAAGCAGGAAAGGGACAACCTAGAAAGAAAGCTTTTAGACAATAACTGATCTACTTCAGCCAAATTCCACAGAAAAATCTGTGGTCCCACTCCCACCCATGCCAGTAAGGGTGAAGGCTAAGCCTAGACTTCTATTCTCAGTAGGCTTTAATGAGGCATCCCAACCACTTGCAGATGGTGTCAGAGAAGGCCAAGTAGGGAGTCTGGACACTTGTACTTGCCAGAGGTAACAAGCTCCCTATACCACCCCACAGTGTCAGTGGAGACCACATGGGGATCCTGGACTTGGACCTCCACCCAGCAGTTATCAGGTGACCCTTCTCCTCCACATTGGGGTGCTGTTGGAGGAGGCCTAGTACAGTTTAAGGACTTAAGGACTTTCATTCCTTCCATGATGTCAATGAAAGCTATGTGGGGGTAGCAGTAACAAAGCTCTCCTAACCCCTCTCAGCCAGGGAGGTATCAGAGAAGGCCTACTGGAGAGCTGGGACTTTCACCTCCACCCAGCAGTAATAAGGAGAGAGGCCAAGTGGGGAACCTGGACTTCTACCCCACCTTGCAGTAACAAAGTCTCTTCCCATTCCTCACTAGAGGGGTGTTAGAGGAAGCCAGCTAAAACAGAAGGTTGAAATAACTCCAGAGTCTTATAATACCCCAAATTCCAAGTTTCAATAAAAAGTCACTTACCATACCAAGAACCAGGAAGATCTCAAACTGAATGAAAAAAAAAAAAGAGAGAGAGAAATAGATGCCAACACTGAGTTGTCAAAAATGTTAGAATTATCTAACAAAGATTTTAAAGCAACCATCACAAAAAAAAACTATTTTAATGAACAATTATGAACATGCTTGAAACAAATGAAAAAAATAAAAAGTCTCAGCAAAGATATATAAAGTCTTAGCAAAGAAATAGAAATATAGGGGCACCTGGGTGGCTCAGTCATTAAGCATCTGCCTTCGGCTCAGGTCATGATCCCAGGGTCCTGGGATTGAGCCCCACATCGGGCTCCCTGCTCCACGGGAAGCCTGCTTCTCCCTCTCCCACTCCCCCTGCTTGTGTTCCCTCTCCCGCTGTGTGTCTCTCTGTCAAAAAGAAAAGAGAAGAAAAGAAAAGAAAAGAAATAGAAATATAAAGAACCAAATGGAAATTTTAGAATTCAAAAATACCATAACAGAACTAAAGACCTCAGTGGATGGACTTGAAAGCAGAATGGAGAGAACAGAGAAAAGAATCAGTAAACTAGAAGATAAAACAGAAATTGCCCAATCTGAACAACAAAGAGGGGGAAAAAATACTGAAAATAGACTACAGGACTATAATGAAAGATCTAACATTTTTATCATGGGAGTTCCAGAGGGAGAACAGAGAGTAGGGCTGAACAAGTATTCAAAAATTGCAGAAACTCCCCTGAATTTGGCGAAATATGTAAACCTACAGATTCAAGCAGTTGGGTGAATTCCAAACAGGATAAACTTAAAGAAGTCCACACCATGACACATCATAGTCAAAATTCTAAACACTGAAAACAAAGAAAACCCTTGAAAGTAATGAGAAATGACAACTTACCTAGAGGGGAACTCAATTCAAATACAGTGGATTTTTCATCAAAAACCATAAAGACAAGAAAGAAGTGGCACAACTTTTTTGAGAGCTAAAAGAAACTGTCAACCCAGAATATCTAGTGAAAATATCCTTCAGAAATGAAAGGAAAATCAAGACATTGTCAGATAAAGGAAAACTAAGAGAATGTGTCACTAGCAGACCTACTCTAAAAGAATGACTAAAGAAAATTCTCCAAACACAAAGGAATTGATAAAAGAAGATACCTTGAAACACCAAAAAGGAAGAAAAAACATGGTAACTCCTCTTGAGTTTTCTAAATTATATTTGACTGTTGAAACAAAAATTACAACACTGATGCATATAAAGGAAATATTTTAGATATTAAAAATGGGGAAAGGTAAAGGGATGTAAAATGAGGTAAAATGTTTACACTTCACCCAAACTAGTAAAATGATGACACTAGTAGTCTGTGGTAGGTTTTGCATATATAATGTAATACCTAAAGAAACCATTTTAAAAAAGAGATAAACTCAAAAATACCATAGAGAAATAAAAGCAGAATTCTAAAAAATGTTTCAGTAACACACAAAAAGGGAAAAGAAATGGAAATGAAGTAGGGAACAAAGAGAAAACGTAAAAGGTCAGACTTAGGCTCTAATAGATCAATAATTACATTAAATGTAAATGGCATAAATACACAATGAGTAAAAATCATGACCTAACTATGCACGCACGTGTGTGTGTGTGTGTGTGTAGGGAGAGAGAGATGGAGAGAGAGGGAAAGCAAAAGGATGAAAAAAGATAGATCATGAAAATATTATCAAAACAAAGCAGAAGTCCTTATGTATATCAGTCCATTTACCATATTAGTATCAGATAAAGTAGACTTCAGAGTAAATAAAATTACCAGAGACAGAGAGGGATATGATATAATGATTAATAGGTCAACTCATCAAGAAGACATACAATTCTAATTGTGTAGGATCAAGCAACAGAACTGCACAATATGTGAAACAAAAACTGATAGAACTGAAAGGAGAAAGAGACAAATACACAATTATAGTTGAAAACTTCAAAACCCCCTCTCAGTAACTGACAGGACAACTAGATAGAACTCAAAACCACCATCAACCAACAGGATCTGACTGACATTTACAGAACACTCCAACAACAGTAGAATGCATATTATTTTCAAGTGTATATGGGACAATCACCAACGTAGACCATATCCTGGGCCATAAAACAAACCTCAACAAATTTAAAAGAATTAAAATCATACATGGTGTGTTCATTGACTACAAATTTTTTTAAAGAATTTATAACGTAAAGATAACAAGAAACTCTTCAGGCACTTGGAAACAAAACAACACACTTGTAAATAATCCATGAGTCAAAGCGGAAGTCTCAAGGGAAATTTTAAAAAATTCATTGAACTCAGTGAAAATGAAAATACAACATATCAAAATTTGTGGGCCACAGTTAAAGCAGTGCTGATAGGAAATATATATATACTAAAGTCAGGCATTAGAAAAGCAGAAAAGTCAGGGCGCCTGGGTGGCCCAGTCAGTTAAGTGCCTGACTTGATTTCAGCTCAGGTCATGATCTCATCATCATGAGATTGAGCCCCATATCAGGCTCTGCACTCAGTGTGCAGTCTGCTTGAAATTCTCTCTCCTTCTCCCTCTGCCCCTGCCCCCCAAATAAATAAATAAATCTTAAAAAAAAAAAGAAAGAAAGAGAAGAGGCAAAGTCTTGGGCTCCTGGCTGGCTCAGTTGGTAGAGCATGTGTCTTTTGATCTCAGGGTTGTGAGTTCAAGCCCCACATTGGGCATGGAGACTACTTAATTTAAAAAATAAAAAAATACAATTGATAAGGCTTTAGCAAGACTGACAAAGAGAAAAGAGAGAAGACACAAATTACCAGTTTCAGGAGTGAAACAGGAAATACCGCTACAGACCCTGCAAACATCAACTGGATAAGGGAATAGTATGAACAACTCTACACACGCTGAAAAACACAAACTACCACAATTCACCCAATGTGAAATAGATCATTTTAATAATTTTCTAACTATTAAGAAAGTTGAGTTAATCATTTTTAAATTCTTATAAAGGAAATCTCCAGGCCCAGACAGTTTTACTGGAGAATTCTAAGTCTACCAAATATTTAAAGAAAAAAGAACAGCAGAGCTACACAATGTCTTCCAGAAAATAGAAGAGGAGGTAACACTTCCTAATTAATTTTATGAAGTTAATATTAGCTGGCTATCACCAGACAAAGACAGTACCAAAAAGAGAGAGAAAACTACACAGCAATATTCTTCATGAATATAAGTGCAAAAATCCTTAGCAAAATACTAGCAAACCAGGCAGGGGCACCTGGGTGGCTCAGTCAGTTGAGTGTCTGACTCCTGATTTTGGCTCAGGTCATAATCTCAGGGTCGTGAGATCCGGCCCTGCGTCAGGCTCCACACTGGGCATGGAGCCTGCTTAAGATTCTCTCTCTCCCTCTCCCTCTGCCCCTCCCCCCACTCTCTTTCCCTCTGTAAATATATACTAGCAAACCAGAAATCCAGCAATATGTAAAAAGAATTATACATCATGACCAACTGGAGTTTATTATTTTTAATATTTTATTATATTTAAAAATCAATGCATTCTACCTTATGCACAAGCTAAAGAACAATCACATGAATGTGTTAGTTGATGCAGAAAAAGCATTTGACAGGATTCAACACCCAGTTCATGATAAAAACTCTGAAAAATAGGAGGAAGGAGGGAGGGGAACAACAACAACAAAAACTCTGAAAAATAGGAATATAGGGGGAACTCCCTCAATTTGATAAGAGCATCCATAAAAATCCTAGAGGTAACATTACACTTATTGGTGAAAGACTGAATGTTTTCCCCCTAAGACCAGGAAAAACACAAGGATGTTCCCTCTCACCACTCCAATTCAACATAGAGCTTGAGGTTCTAGCCAGGGCAATAAGGCAAGAAAAGGAAATAAAAGCTATACATGTCAGAAAAGAAGACATTACTATCTACTTAGGAAATCCCAAGGAATCTTAAAAAACAAAAAAACCCAAAAAACCTTTTAGAACTAATGCATGAAATTAGCAAAGTTGAAGGATAAAAATAAATATACAAAAATCAATTGTATTTCTATATATTAGCAATGCATATATGGCCACTGAAATTAAAAATAAAATATCATTTATAATTGCTCAAAAATAAAATGAAATACTCAGGTATAAATCTAACAAAATATGGGCAGGAATGGTATGCTGAAAACTACAAAGTGCTGATGAAAGAAATTTTAAAATCTCTTTTTAATGGAGAGACAAATCATATTCACAAACTGGAAGACTTAATGTAGTAAAGATGTCAGTTCTCCTCAAATTGATATACAGGTTTAACACAGTTCTTATGAAAATCCCAGCAGGATAGTTTTTTTGGTAAATATAGACAAGATTATTCTGAAGTAGTATGGAAAGGCAGAGGAGCTAGAATATCTAAAACATTTTGAAAAAGAATAAAGTGGGAAGAATGCATCTATGCAATTTCAAATCTTATTATATATATATAGCTACAATAATCCAAACTATATGGTATTGGTAGAGATATAGACACATAGATCAATGGAACAGAGGGTTGCCCGGGTGGCTCAGTTGGTTAAGTGTCCAACTCTTGGTTTTGGCTCAGGTCACGATCTCAATCATGTGTTGTGAGATCAAGTCCCACACTGGGGAGTCTGCTTGAAGATTCTCTCCCTCTGCCCCTCCCCCAACTTATGCACGTGCACGCTCACTATCTCTCTCTCTCTCTCAAAGAAAAAAATCTTTAAAACAAATGGAACAGGGGCGCCTGGGTTGCTCAGTCGTTAAGCGTCTGCCTTCGGCTCAGGTCATGATCCCAAAGTCCTGGGATCGAGCCCCACATCGGGCTCCCTGCTGGGCGGGAAGCCTGCTTCTCCCTCTCCCCCTCCCCCTGCTTGTGTTCCTCTCTCGCTGTGTCTCTCTGTCAAATAAATAAAATGAGAGTATATAGTCTTTTATTTGTTTTAACCTAAAAATAAAACATTTAAGGTATGGAGAGGCAAGGTGAGACATGATCCGAGACCTCAAGAAATGTATGGCACCTGGGTGGCTCAGTCATTAAGTGTCTGCCTTGGGCTCAGGTCATGATCCCAGAGTCCTGGGATCGAGCCCCGCATCGGGCTCCCTGCTCGGCGGGAAGCCTGCTTCTCCCTCTCCCTCTCCCCCTGCTTGTGTTCCTCTCTTGCTGTGTCTCTCTGTCAAATAAATAAAATCTTTAAATAAATAAATAAATAAATAAATAAATAAATAAATAAATAAATAAAAATAAAATAAAACAAATGGAACAGAATAGAGAATCCAGAAGTAGACCACACAAATATGCCCAACTGAGTTTTTTTTTTTTTATCTTTTTGCCCAACTGAGTTTTGACAATGGTGCAAAAGCAATTCAATGGAGGAAAGATAGTCTTTTCAAAACAAATGGTGCTAGAGCAAGTGGGAGTACATAGGTTAAAAAAGAAAAAAAAGAACCTTGAACTAAGTCACCTTATATAAGGATTAATTCAAAATGAATTACAGATTCAAATGTAAAATATAAAATTATGAAACATTTAGAAAATGGGGAAATAAGTTGTGGTACATTCACACTACAGAATACTACTCAGCAATAAAAAGGAATGAGCTACTGATACACATCACAACCTGGATTACTCTCCAGAGAATTATGTTGGGTTTTAAAAAAAAAAATCAATCCCCAAAGACTCTCATTTTTAGATGTAGGGCCAAGACCTTTCTTTGTGTATGGATGTACTGATTGGCATTTCACCAACATCTTTCTTTCATGAGCTATACCCAGAATACACTGATTGCCATTTTCAGTTTTGATTTCTTTAACATGGATTGGAAACTGAAAAGTATTTGAGAAACTATCTGAATGCAGAATCCTAGATTTTTTTTTATGATTTTTCCCCTTCTTTTTCAGTTGTCTCACTAATACATAATTTCATAAAATTTTTAAGCAACTTGCTGTTACAGTCTTTCCAAACAGCAACATTAGTTTAGTACTCACATTTTATTGGTTTATATAACATTTAGTTAAATTATATAATAAGAATAATATGCACAGCTGGCATAAACAGGCTGAGTTAAAAACAAATGACTTTGGTAAGCATGCAATTCAACCAAATGGGGGAGCGCAAGTGCACGGCATCCTAGCCATGAAGGTTTGATGAGCCATGAGTGTCAGTCAGTATGTTATACAAAAGAATTGATGGTGTCACTTAAGCCAGTGAGCCAGGTAAGTACAGGTTGTTTAAAGTTTTATTTTAATAGTATCAGTAATAATAACTTACTGAGTGCTTAATAAGTGCCAGGCATCACGCCAAATGCCTCTATACATATCTCAATTAATCATTACCTGAAGCAAGTATTATCATTCCCATTTTATAGATAAGGAAACTGAAGCTCAACACAGTTCAGTAACTCTCCCAAGTTCTTCTAGCTGGTAGGTGGTAGAGCTGAGTTTCTGTTCAACTCTAAAATCCGTGCTTTTATGTGCTACACTATGTTATTTCTGTTATTTGTCTTGTGGATAAATGAAGGACTGCAGGCAAGTATCCAGAGGACAGGAAGAGGCTAGGAGTTGGGAAACATTTTCCTACAGTTGGGAAAGTGTCCCTTGAAGAGCAACTGGTTCATTCTTGGCAGTTTCCTGAGGTGAGAGGGGTCCCTAAGGAAAGGGTTGGATGGGGCGCCTGGGTGGCTCAGTTGGTTGGGCGACTGCCCTCGGCTCAGGTCTTGATCCTGGAGTCCCAGGATCGAGTCCCGCGTCGGGCTCCCTGCTCAGCGGGAAGCCTGCTTCTCCCTCTCCCACTCCCCCTGCTTGTGTTCCTGCTCTTGCTATCTCTTTCTGTCAAATAAATAAATAAAATCTTAAAAAAAAAAAAAAAAGAAAGGGTTGGATGTTCTTAGAGAGGTTGGGAGTGGGGAGGAGGCCCACAGAGAGTGATGGAGGAAGCCTAGACCTGGTGCTGGGATGTGTCAGTCCTGTCTCCTGTATCTATTCCAGACTTCTGACCGCCATCAACATTGGCCTCCCTGTGCTCGCTTCGGCAGCACATATACTAAAATTGGAACCATACAGAGAAGATTAGCATGGCCCCTGCACAAGGATGACACGCAAATTCATGAAGCGTTCCATAAAAACAAAAACAAAAACAAAACCACATTGGCCTCCCTTTAGTTCAATCCTGCCTTCTTTTCTTTCAGTTGAATCTTTTCAGGCTGGAATCTTTAAACTTAATTACAAAATGAAACGAAAACAACAAAGCTACACTCTAAATGCCTGGACTCACGACCCCAAACATACTAGCAGCTCAACCACAGAGCAGCTTGGCTACCAAGGCTCATGGGCCAAACACCTCCGCATTTCAATTTCTCATCTCAGCCCTGGGTGGATCAAGCATAATGGATTCAGGCTGGCGCCATGGCTGGACCTGGGGCCGGGGCCGGGGCGGGGGCACTCAGGTCTTCCCCAGACCTCCTTCTTTTTTTTTTTTTTTTTTAAAGATTATTTATTTGAGAGGGAAAGAGGGAGAGAGAGAAAGCACCAGAGAGGGGAGTGTCAGAGGGAGAAGCAGACTCCCTGCTGAGCGAGGGGCCCGATGCGGGACTCAATCCTGGGATCACCTGAGCTGAAGGCAGACGTTTAACTGACTGAGACACCCAGGCGTCCCTCCAGACCTCCTTCTTAGCTGCCTTCTCTGAGCATCTGTCCTCTAACCAGCTGCACACCTCTGCACATCAGAGCTGCCTAAGCCCAGGCATCCTGGTCTCCTGGTGAGGAACAACAGTCAAGGTCTGGCTCCTCCTATGTTTTTCAATCCCTCCTCCCTCCTTGCCCCTATCCATCCCCACATCTCCTGCTTCCTGGATGACTCTTGTCCTTAGAAGAGGAGGCCCTGCTCCCACTCTCAGGCCCATTTTTCCCTGCCCTGTTAAATCCTGTTACCTGAAGCACACCTACTGGCTGAGATTTAGGTTCACTCAGGTTCCCAGCTGATATTTGGGTCTAGTCTCTCCTTTGCCTTGTGCCTTGGAGAAAGCATTATATTCCCTGGCACTTCATGTCTCCTGCTGGATCCCTCCAATGGCCTGGAGCAGATTCCTCACCTCCTGCAAATTGTTCTTTCTGCTTGGAATGCCCTTCTATCCTTTCTTACTTGGCTACTTTTTAGTTATCCTCTGGATCACAGCTTAGATGTCACCTCCTCTAAGAAGCTCCTCTCATTCCACATCTGTGTTGGGTGCCTTTTTAGCTCTTAAAACACTATACTGAAATGGACTCATTACTTATATGTCTCCCACACTGGTCTCTCAGCCCTGACAACCTGTATCTTGTTCACTAGTGTGTCCCAGCACCTAACAGTGTTTGTCATGTGGTAGGTGCTCAGCGAATGTTGTTTATTTAGCTTTTTAATCAATCGATGATTAAACCCCTCCTGGTTTGAAAGCCTGACCTACTACCCATCAACTTTCATCTGCTGTATAAGGATAGTTTTGTCTCCCTGGTCATGTGTGGGGGCAGAATGACTCTAGTGAATGAGGTCACCCAGTCACCCACCTCCTCGATGGACCTGTCCAGGTTTCCAGAAACCTTCTGACCTCCTATCTATAGATTTTCCAATATCAAAAATACTATATATGGGGCGCCTGGGTGGCTCAGTTGGTTAAGCAACTGCCTTCGGCTCAGGTCATTATCCCAGAGTCCTGGGATCAAGTCCCACATCAGGCTCCCAGCTCAGCGGGGAGCCTGCTTCTCCCTCTGACCCACTCCCCTCTCATGCTGTTTCTCTCTCTCTCTCAAATAAATAAATAAAATCTTAAAAAAAAATACTGTATATGGACAATGTATTATCAATCAAGGTAGACTAGGTTTGTAGCTGTAACAACCCCCTATCAGCGGTTTAAGATAAGGAAGGTTTATTTCTCCTTCACACCGTATGTGCATTATGGTTGGGTGGGGACTCTGCTTTGCACGGACAGTTCTCAAGGACCCAAGCATGGCTCTAAGAAGTCTTGTGGTTAGGGGCACCTGAGTGGCTCAGTTGGTTAAGCATCTGACTCTCGATCTCAGCTCAGGTCTTGATCTGGGGGTTGTGAGTTCAAGGGCCCTGTCATGTGCAGCCCAGCGTGGAGCCTACTTAAAAAAAAAAAAAGTCTTGAAGTTAAAAAAAAAGTTTAAATCCTGTTTACATGTGTTTAACCTTCTGTTTCTCAAATTATTTGACCTTAAAACTCTTTCTCTTATATAACACCTATTTCTTTTTTTTTTTTTTAGATTTTATTTATTCATTTGAGAGAGAATGAGATAGAGAGAGCATGAGAGGGGGGAGGGTCAGAGGGAGAAGCAGACTCCCCGCCGAGCAGAGAGCCCGATGCGGGACTCGACCCTGGGACTCCAGGATCATGACCTGAGCCGAAGGCAGTCGCTTAACCAACTGAGCCACCCAGGCGCCCTATAACACCTATTTCTATCCTATGGACCTCATGCTCAGAAATGCCAGTCTAAAGAGGATGAAGCATAACAGATTTCTGTGGGACTTCTAATAGGTGATAAAATAAGAGTAAAGCAGTCTCTGCTCAGATTTACTGATGTTTAAAATGTGTTCAAATATCTGTGGGTCCTTACTTTGTGCCAAGTGAAGTGCTCTGCCAGGTGCTGGGGATATAGGACTTGCAAAATGTATATGGTCCTTGCTGTCATCAAGCTTCCCTTCCAGTGGGGAAGACACATATTAAACCACTAACAGCCACCCTCACTATGCACACAAAGTAAATATGTTCCAAAGTGCTATGGAAGAAAGGCACAGGGTATGCTATGAGAGTGTGTAATAGAGTGACCTTACCTAGTCATGTAAAGCTGCCCCAAGGAAATTAATCTACTATTTAGTCAGGCAACGTGAGGGTGGAGAGTAGAGGTTGTGGGTAGAGATGGGAAATGTATCAGGCAGAGAAAACAGCATGTTTAAAGGCCCTGAGATAGGAACACAGAGGTCAGTAAATTTGGAACACTTTGGGAAAGGGGGATGAACAAAGGGCCATATCATGCAGGCCTCACTGGTCAAGTGGGCATTTTGAGTTTTATTCTGAGAGCAGTGGGAGCCAATGAAAGGGCTCCCAATCCAACAGGGAAAATGCAGACACATTCCGCTATTTATTTGTATGGCTTTTTAGACTATTTCATTGGCATAGCACATTATGCTTTACAAAATACTTTCGTGTCATTATCTTATGTCTTCCTTGCAGCAGCTTCTGAAGGAAATAGTTCAAATACTAGTATGGATGGGAATGTGAGGCTCAGAGATGTAAGTAATGTGTCTAGTGACCCAGTCTGGGAGAAGATATCCATATCCTGGTCATTTTACTTCTTAGGCTAGACATGCAGAGAAAGCACTGGCTCTGCATGAGTCTATCTTGGAATCTATGTCCTTACTGGCAGGGAGGCCTTTTACTGAGGGCTATATAGTGGGAATAGTGGTTAAGTGCTCAGGCCAAGTGTCTGCCAAACTGAAGTTCAAATTCCAGCTCAGCAACCACTTACTAGCTAGCTATCCTCTAGCAAGTTCATTAACCTCTCTGACCCTCACACTCCTTATTTGTAAACTGGGGGTAATCATACTGACCTCATAGTTGCTATAAAGATTAAATGAGATAATGCAAAAGGTGAAAATGTCTGACACTTAGTAGGAGCTCAACAGATATCAGTTCGATTTTTTAGAGAAATAACTGACTCTTTATTTTGGAACCTTGGGATATACTGAATGTGGAACTTAAATGAAGCTAAAATCCCTTCATACCAGGGTTCATTGTATATGAAATGGGTTGAATTCTTGTGTGATTTGCAGACATTCAAGATGGTACAGAGGAGGAAGAAGTTCTGGGGCCCTTTTCAATAACAATGTTGATGCTCAAAGTGAAGTCTTTACAGCTAGCACTTCTACCTTCTATACTGTGTAGGAGAATTCTGCAGGTAATTTCCCTGGGAGCTAAGTGCAGGGAGTAATTGCCCAGGTGTTCTCCCAGGTGGATATTTAGTGATGGCCTTGAGAACCACATTCAAGGAGCTGTCTAGGGGTCAGGACCCTGGAAAAACAGCATTTAAGGGTCTCAGAGTTCTGCTAAACATTAGCTGAAAGGCGTTCCCAGAGAGTTGGCAGGGATATTAAGGTGAAGTGCAAAGGCCTGGAGTGCGGGGAATATCTGTGATTCACTGGGTATCCCTGACTGTTTGTGGGGCTTCTAATTCAGGGCAGCATAGACCTTTGTGGGACCTGCCCTCCTCCCTGGGGTATGATGTTGTACTCTGAGAACTTTATATGGAAAAAGATAGGCCTTGAGTTTTCCTAGCTTTGCAGTTAATCTTTGCTCTTGAAGATGGGCCTGCCAGAAATGGGTGGAAGGTTGAGTAGGGTCTCAGAGAAGTCTAATCAGTGACTCTCAAACATTTTTACCCTGACTCACAGCCTGAAATATATTTTGCATGGTGACCCAGCATGCTGGCTCTCTCTCTCTCTCTCTCTCTCTCTCTCTCACACACACACACACACATATACACCTCTGAAACAAAATTTTAGTAAGCAGTACCTATACTTACATATGTGATGCACCTTGGTATTTTACTTTCTATTTTATTCTATTTCATTAAATTGATTTCATGACCCCGCTAATGGAATGCAACCTGCACTTTGAGAAATATTGGTCTTATAGATGATGACTTGTCCTTGAAGGTGATTGAGGAAGATGTTATCCATGAATAATGAAATTCAGATGAGCAATGCCAAAGGCTGAACAGACTGACTGTATACTTTAAATGCTCATAGCAGATCCAGAATCTGGCTTTATGTCACTTCTGGACATTGAGATTAGAGACAGTAAAAATAATAAGAAAAATAACAACACTTACTAAGGACCTACTCAGTGCAGAGAACTGGGCTAGGTACTTGAGTGGGATAAAAATATAAATAGTAAATACTCTCTCTACTTAAAAGTGTTCATAACCTAGTGGAAAGATGGACTGGATCATAAACACAAGAATATGAGGAGATTTCAGGCCAACATATCAGACTGAGTTGATGTGGGAAGATGTCTCTCACTAGAAATATAAACTTTATAATTGCTTATGATAAATTTAAAAACATATAAAATATAACAATTGAAAAGTACATAACCACATTTTAAAGCAGTAAATGGAAGTTTCTAAGTGCCAGGAATGAAAAGAAAACTCAGAACCAAAGTGGCCATGGGGAGCTCACAGAGGCCTTGGATCCAGTACTATGTCATAAGAGCTAGAGTTTAACAGTGATGAGGATAGAAGAGTGAGCCCCAGGCCACTGCATTTTGGGGAATTGGAGCTGAGCTTCCTTCATAAACTTAGGAGCCATGAAGTGTCACTTATCCATGAAACAGGAACTGGAAAACTCCACTCAGGATGAGGACTCAGTAGAAAAGCTTGTCATCTTTCTGTGGCTGAGGGTGGAATAAAAATTATTCTGTGAGAAATTAGAAACCCAAGCCTGTGCTGAACATAGATGTGCAGTGTAAATTTGCACTACTCACAAGGTGTAGGAAACTCAATTCAAGAAAATAACAAGTAAAATGGTCCAGAAATAGTGAGACTCATAGAGTCCCAGCAGAGGCAAAACTGCCTGACATGATGCTTCCTCCATGGCCAAGGGCATTTAAGTCTCTTATAGAAACCAAGTTCTGCTGGAGATGAGTTCACAATAAAGAACTTCGAACCACAAGAAGAAATGAACCACTACAGGGGTGCCTGGGTGGCTCAGTCAGTTAAGCGTCTGCCTTCAGCTCAGGTCATGATCTCAGGGTCCTGGGATCGAGCCCTGCATTGGGCTTCCTGCCCAACAGGGAGCCTGCTTCTCCCTCTCCCTCTGCTGCTCCCCCCACTTGTGCTCTTGAGCTCTCTCTGTCAAATAAATAAATAAAATCTTTATTTATTTATTTGACAGAGAGAGACACAGCAAGAGAGGGAACACAAGCAGGGGGAGTGGGAGAGGGAGAAGCAGGCTTCCTGCTGAGCAGGGAGCCTGACGTGGGGCTCAATTCCAGGACCCCAGGATCATGACCTGAGCCGAAGGCAGATGCTTAACGACTAAGCCACCCAGGCGCCCCAGTAAATAAAATATTTTTTAAAAAATGAGAATCAGCAAAGACAATACATTGGAGAATTCAAATAACTATATAGGTAATGAAACAATATGGAAAATACTTTAAATAAAGATATTTAAAATATTCCCCCTAAAAAGGAAAGAATAAAATCCCAAAGGCAAGAATACGGCATAATGGAAAAGAAAAGTAGAATTTAAAGAACCAAATAAAATTTCTAGAAATAAAATATTGAAATAAAAACAACTCAATGGAGTGGTTAAGCAGTTTATAACACTGCTGAAGAGAGAATTAGTGAATTGGAAGGCAAATTGGAAAGTACCCAAAATGCCCCTCACAGAGTTAAAGTCATGGAAAATATGAAGAAGAAGCTAAGAAACATGAGAAATAAAATGAGAAGGTCCAGTAGAGATATTAGAAATTCCAGAAGAAGAGAACAGAGAGAAAAGGGAGAGTAGCAATATATAAAGATTCAATGGTGGCAAATTGACCAGTATTGAATGCAAAAAAAAATAAGCTGTCAATAAGAAGGAACACAGCTGGATTTCCAAGCAGAATAAATGAAAATATATATACACCTAAAAACATTAGTGATTCTGCAGAACATCAAAGATAAAAATCTTAAAAGCAACCAGCATAATGACAATCAGACAGGCAGCAGGCTTCTCGTTAGGAGCAATAGGAACCAGAAGAGAAATAATTACAGCCTCAAAATGCTGAAGGAAATAACTGTCAACTTAGAAAACTATACCCCAGATAATTATCATTCAACACAGAGAGGGTGAAATAAAGACAATTTCAGATACGAATGAAAGAGTTTACTATTCATAGATCCTTGCTAAAAGAATTTCTAAAAGATTTTGGTGAGAAATTGAACCCAAAAGGAAGAATTGGGCTAACAGAAGCAATGGCGAGCAATGAAATTGGTAAATATGTGGGTAAATCTAAACAATAATAATTATTAATAATAATTTTTTGAAAGAGTATAAAAATATGGTGGAACTAAAATACTAATCAATAAATTACATGAAAAATGGAAGAGCTTGGTTTACATTCTAAGATCCTTCTATTGTTTAACAGGAGAACAGAAATACACATTAACATTAGTCTTTAAGTAACATAGGCATGTTTAAAAAATTAAGAGTAACTCTGTTTGGCTAGAAATAGAATGCTTAACTTCCAAACCAGTAAAAAAGAAAATTAAAAAAAAAAAACAGAATAAAGAAAACTCATCAATATTGTAGAAGGTATGGAAGAGGGAAAGCAAAGAAAAAGCATCAAAACAAAACACAGAGATGATAGAAGTAAGTCCAAATGCATTAATCACAATAAAGGTAGACATATCAAATTTTCCCATTAAAAGAGACTTTCAGTTTGGAGTTTTAAAAAATCCAGGCATAGGCTGTTCACAAAAGACTTGCCTAAAATAAGGTCACAGAAAGATTGAAAATAAAGATATAAAACAAGATATGCTAGGCAAATATTAACCAGAAGGAAGGTAGGCTAGCAATATTGATATCAAACAAGAATTTAAGAGCAAAAGCACTAATAAGGATAAAATGGGATATTATTTATTGATAAAAGGAAAAGTCCAACAAGGAGATTTGCTCATCAGCCGGCTGGGGCCGTCCTGCCTGAGCAGCTTGAGTCCAGCCTAGAGAGGCTCCCCTGTCTTGAGGAGCTGAGGGACAGCTCCCTAGTCTGACTGTATTGCTTTGTCTTGCACCTGCCTGGGCTGGGGACGGTACAACACAGTGCACTGCTAGGAAAAAACATGCTGTTTTTCTCAGGTACAGCTTATAACTGTTCCATGATTTAGGTACTTGTTTATTGTAAACTTTTAGTATTTGGATTTTGCAAGTTTCGGGGGTGAGAGGAAACCATTAACCAGAATTGCCCAAAACCGGGAAGGGGTAACAACACTGGGCTGGAAAAGAACTAAATCCTCCATGGGATTCAAAAATAGCAAATACCACTGATACGCCCTTGGGATTTCTCTCAAACTCACTCTGTGAGTGGGAGGGACCCAAGGGGCTCTAGAATTTGAGGCCAAATTGGAGGGTTTGGTATATATCCTTTAGTGGATCAGATGACAGGAAGCTGGATGAGGCTTACAATCTGGAGACCTGGAGTCCTGTCCCTATTTGTGAAATTGGATCAGCATGTTGTGTTCCAGCCTCAAGGTGACCCGACATCTACAGATACTTAGAACCACACCTTCTGGGTATACCTCCCCTTGTATACTGTGTCCCTCCAGACCTATTACAGTGTGGTTGGTCCATGGGACTTGGCAATGTGGCTTTCTTGGCTTCATCTTTTAAACTCTGGTCAGCACGGCCTAAAGCCAAGGCCTTCCCCTTTATGATGGAGTTGTTCTCAAGAGTTTTTATTTGCCTATCCTTTGGAGAGTTTGTGAGTTTATTTCTGTGACATGTACCTCTTGAGGGTCTGCCCAGCATCTTTGGGAACAACTCTCTCCATCCACAGGGGTGGATTCCTAGGAGGCATTTTTGGCCACAGTTGACTGAGGTAAGGTCAGATACCTCACACAAAAGAAGCCAATCAGATTCCTACTCTTGGGAGTTGGGAATTTGAACTGTTGGGGCCAGGGACTAGGATGCTTACAAGTAGAGTCACATGATGGCACCAGGAAGGAGAAGGCCCATGGGCTTCAGCTTCTAGGGACACAGAGCTGCTTTGGCTTCTGCCTTTCCCAAGCCTAGATATGTGATGATACTCCTGAATATCCTCAGTAAACATCCCTTTGTGCTTAAGCTAGCTCAGATTTCTTTCTGCCATTTTCAGCATTTTTTTTTTTTTTGGTAGCCTTATAAACATGGCTTAAAGAAGGGATCCCCTCTTCAGTAGGAAGGGTCTTCTAGCAATTCATAGAGCTGCCAATTCAGAAGGTTTGAACTGAAGGGCTAAGGGCTCCAAAATGTAGCTTAAGGGCTCCAAGGTGGCAGCAGGTCAGTCCACTCCAGAACAGGGGCTGAGTCTGCCTGTCATCCATTGAGTAGGACTACATTTTCTCATCCTAGGAGGAGTCACTGGAAAGCTCTGACCTGGCTTTTCCCTGTTCAGCAGGCAGCCCAGCCTTCCACTACACCAGAAGCAGTAGATATACCAAAGTGTCCCATTTAATAGCACTGAGCCAAGCAACGAGTAAACTACTCCAGGATTAAAAATGTGTTGAAAGAACTAAGCAGGGAATCAGGGAAAGAAACCATAATGAGTCATTGTGCAATGTGGAGCTGTATCCAAATGGTGGGGTTCTCTGAAGACATTGGCTAAACTTGATCCCGTGGAGTGGTATTCTTTGTAGACGTTTGGTGTACATGATCTTGTATTCTACATGTACCATGGGTTTACCTGTTCCTGTGGGTGGTATTCTTAGAGACCATTGATATATCTAATCTTGCAGGCAGTTTTCCAGGAAACCATGGTTGTATCTGTTTGTATGGAGTGGGGTCCCTTCTAGACCAGAAGGATACCTAGTCATGTGGGAAGATGTGCCTGGGGCCACAGGTATACCTACACTGCTTCTGAAGGCACGGTATCTCCAAAGACCACAGTCATAGCTGGTCTTGATTAGCACAACTTCCCCATTCTTATCAAGACCTCCTAAATGATAACAGCTTCCTTTATTAAAAATAAATGCCACTAGAGAAGAGTGCCAACTAATACAGGTAGAAGGAATTGTAGAATTAGAAAATTCACCATCTTATAACCACTATAGTTACAACTGATTCAGGTAAGATCATCAATGGATCCTAAATTCCCTGTATAAAAGATATTTAGAGGACAAGATATTCACACAGTCTCAAATCCCACCTCTGCCCCCATCATAACCTAGTACTTAGAGAGGGCAAAGGGCACCTTTACAATGGAGAAATTTGGATGATGCTACCTTAAAAATGATCAAACTTATCATCACCAATAATGAGAGAAACTGATATCCTATGGCTCCTGATAAGATGCACTGAGAAGGAAACATCACCTTGCCCAAAATGTTTAGCCTGAATTTAATCATGAGGAAACAGACAAATCCAAATTGAGGGACATTCTTCTGCCTGGATTTTCCAAAACTCATGAAAGACACCCCCCCCCAAAAAAAGAAGTTGGAGAACTATTACAGAATAAAGGAGATTAAAAAGACAAAAATAAACACAATGAAAGATCTTGGATTGGGGTGAGGGAGGGGCAGTTATAAAGAACATTATTGGGACAATTGAAGGGTTTTGAATATGAACTCATATATGAGGCAAAGGTTAAAATCTCCTGAAAGTGATCATCACACTGTTCAGTGCAGACGAATGTCCTTGTTCTTAAAAGATAACTGCGGAAGTATTTCGGGATGAAGTGTCATCTCTCTCTGTCAAATAAATAAAATCTTCAAAAAAAAAAAAAAAGAAGAAGCTTAAGAGCCACATTGACCACATACAGTGTGTGGACCTGGATTAGAAACCAATTCAGGGAAATTTGAATAAGGAATAGATATCTGATGAGAGTAAGAAATTATAGTTAATTTTTTATTTAAATGAGATGATGCTATTGGGGTAATGTTAAAAGAGTCCATAGCTTTTTGAAATGCATATTAAAATATTTATGGGTGAACTGATTTGATGTCTGTAGCCAAATAGTCCTGGCAGACAGAAGAAATAAGATCAGCTATATGTTGATAGTTGTTGAAACCAGTTGATAGGTATATGGA
>NC_138374.1:25419687-25473549 GCF_054177405.1 Leptonychotes weddellii | reverse complement strand
GGAGGGGTGGGGAGGCTCTGTCTTGTGTGTTTTAAATCAAACCAGTTCCTCTTGGGTGGAAGCAAAATATAACCTAGGTTGGAGCAGCTCCCTGCTCCAACCTAGGTTAAGGAATGAGGTTTGCAAAGTCTAGTAGGTTGGATCCAGGGTAGAGGGAGGAGGTGAAATTAGCTGTCTTTTTTGGTGAGGCTTGGATGAGGTTGATGTCTGAGATCAGAGATCAGAATGGGGCTGGAGGGATGGGTGTGTCATTAAGGTGCGTGTTCTCTGCTGAGACCTAAGAGGCTTCAAGAGCAGACCTTCCTGGCCTTCATGCTTTTGTCGTTGATGCCAGTTCTCTGGGATGGAGACAAAGGTCCCATCCATCTCTCCCCATTGGCCCTCACACGGCCCATCTGGAGGCCCCTCTCCTTCCCACACTGTTCCCCTCTTTTCTCTGTCCAGTTCTCTGACCCATTTACATTCTCTCCCTCCTCGAGCTCCCTCCTTATCTCCATTCGCTCTTCCCTGTCCTCCGCCCTACCAGACACCCCAGTTCAGGTCCAGAAGGACAGCTTTTATGTGGCTTGTAAAATTCTATTATATCTGTATTCAAAACCTAGCAGCTGAGAAACACTGGTAATAAGCGTGTTATTAAGCGTGTAAATACACTTCCACTCCAAGGCCTCCAAGGGGCAGGGGCCAGTTTCTCAGCCTGGGCATCTCCCCTGCTTGTAAGTCCCTCCCCACCTGGCCTCTCCACCCCAGACTTGGACCTTGTGCCGAGGCCCAGGCCTCCTCCAGTCTCCAACCACCACCGTCCTGCAAAACTCAGACTCTTGGAGAAAGGGGGCGGGGGAGAGGGCCGAAGAAAAAAAACATTAGGAAAAAAACTCCCACCCAGAGAGCATTCTTTCTGCAGCACTCAGGAAAAAGGATGTCTCACAGGGGACGGGAAGGCGAAATTTTTTCACATCCAAATGGATTGCAATTTCCCTCCATTTAGCACCTGAAGGTAATTAGCTCGAAGAGACTGCCGAGTGCGAAACACGTTCACGGAACATTAACTCTCACACATTCTCCAGTTGCAGGGAATTAATAGGAAAGATTAAAGTTTAAAGAGAGCAAAATGCCATTACCTCGCCAGCCACCTCTCTCCGCGGCAGTATCCAGCCCCCGAAAACCTTCGGCCAGTGCTTGGGCTGGGGCTCGGGTCTCAGCCTCCAGCCTCCAGCCTGCCTGGCTGGGGCATCTGGGTGTGCCCCATGAAGAGGGCTAGCATGTGCTGATTGCACACACGTGTACAAAAAAGGGCAGCTTTGACCCTTCACGAGGCCAGTGCAAGCCCCTTCCCATCACCGAGAAGTTTGGGGTGGGCAGGGCAGGTGTGTTCTCATAGGCTGACCCCTGGCGTTGGTGTGTATGGTGGCCCCAGGTGGGAGGATGCTAGGAAGGGTTAGGAGCATGGGTGTGCCCTGTGGTTTGGGCACAGAGGGTGAGATCTGGCAGCTCGGCTGGCGAGAGAGAAATGGAGGGTGTCAGTCCCACCTTGGGTGTGTGTAGGGGCACTGAGTGAGGTGGTGGGGGGTGTCGCTACCACCCTCGTGCGGCAGACAGGAGCCCCAAACGTGTGTGCACACACATGCGGGCTCCCGCTGCCCCACACGGACAGCCTTTGTCACTCTGCATTCTCAAAGTTTATGTAGCCTTCAAGTTTGAAACGTTTCTGTGTTGCTTCAGTATTTTAGGAAAAGATGAAAGACAGAGAGAGAGAGAATGGGGGAGAGAGAGAGTGAGGGAGAGAGAGAGGGGCAGAGGCAGGCAGGAGAGAGAGAGCGCGAGATGAAATTGAGACATGGAAGAATTTATTGCCCAGAAAATTCCATTCTGCTATCTGATTCAAAAAGTCCAGTCCCCCCAGCTTCGGAAAATCTATTTTCCACATTTTAATACCCTGCAGAACAGTCCTCATAACTCATCCGAGTGTGTTAAGCACAGTTTTATTAGATCTGAAACAAATTTTGGTGGGGAGATACTATAGGTCATTAACCATGGAGTAATTTTATCCTTGTTTCCCTAATGATGCCATAATGGCGAGCGAATTTCTTAACTAAAGACCAAAGAACATTTTGAAGGTCAGTTTCATCTGTGAGCTCCTTCAAGCGCTTCTCAGAGAAGATTGGAAAACTCGCCGATTTTTTGAAGAGTCATTAATAATGTGAAAGCTGAAAGCACCCTCCATTTGCGTTCCTGCTTTTTACCTTTTAATTTTATATCGTCCCCGCTCAGAGCCCCGCTCCCACTCCCTCACCCTCCTCTGGACCTCCCGCCTGCCTACCCAGCCCACGCAGGGAACAAGGCTGCCCCGTACCAGGTACCAGGCTAGCTGTGAGGGGCAGGCGGGGGTGGCAGTAGGGGAGGCAGAAGAGCTAGAGAGGCCGGGGCCCCACTGAGTTGGGGGGGCCTTTGCTATATTCCCAGCACATGGGGCACTGTGTGAGGGTATTGTTATAGGCATGGTACACGTGTGTGTGTGTATGTGTGTGCATGTGTGCAAATGTGCAGTACAGGGGACTGGGGTCTCTGGATTGTGTGCTGGCTGTGCACACACATGCTGGGGACCGATGGGAACCTAGTAGTCTCCATAAGTGGGTGCCCCCTGTTGGAAGCAGGCAGGGAAAGGGAACTGAAAATCAGCACTGGGTCCAGTGGCCTGGGCAGTGGGTCATGGGGGGACTTGTGTGTCTCCCAACAGAGCTGGACACCACGTGGAGCGCATGAAACAATTTAGAGCATGTTGTAAGCCCTGATTACATGTGTGTGCAGACAAGCGTGTATGTCCTGGGGGTGGTGAGGTCATCAAGGCAAGAGCCCCGAGGACCGAGCCCACTGGCAAATATTTAGACAGTAGAAACAGTGACCATTGTCTGTCCAACCCTCACTCCCTAGACCACTCACCCCTTGCTCCCCAGGCCTGGAGCCCCTCATTTGCCCACTTTGCTTGCCTCCTGATCTCCAAACCCTGGCTCCTTGGACCTCCTGCCCCCCACCCAATCCCATCCCTCCCCGTGAACCCTCATCCCCCTACCTCTTCAGCCATCTGATGGCTGTCATTGCAGGGTGCCCAGCCGGGAGCTGGGGTGGGACAGCATTTCTGTGTGTGTGCAGGTTTGGGGAGGAGGGGGCGGTGTGGTGACACTCCATGCTCCCAGATGTGGTGGCAGCAATAATTCCAATTTTATGCCTTTGTTATGGCTTTAATCACTTTCTTTATGCGTTTTGTTCCAGCGATCAGGGAGAGACACCTGATAGGCAAAGAGGATACCAGGGGAACCATTTTTATTTGGAATGTGGTGAGAAGTCTAATTAGAATCTGAATTCTGCTGAGCCTTGAAATGGCCAGCACTTTATCCTGATCGCCTTAGATATTGTTTCGAGTCAATCATCTGTCATGGTGCGGCAGGAGAGCCTCTCCCTTCACACCGCACCCCTCCCGCCACAGGGCCAGCCGGGCCACACTGGGGGAGGGGAGGGGAGGCTTCTGCCCCTCGTAGGGATATGTGCATCCTTCTTGGGGGTGCTGTTTGGTATCGCTAACCCTCCCCTGGTGAGGGCTGTCTTTGCTGGGTGCTGAGTTTGAGCTCATGGGGGGCAGGAGGGGAAGAGGTGCTGCAGGAAGAGGGTGCTGAGGGGCCTGTATTAGAATTAGGAAATACTGGGGTGAGGCCAAGCTGGTCTGGGGCACCTCCTAAGTGTTCCCAGCACACTGACCACTCCACCTCCTCTCTGTCAATGGCCCACAGGGACTCTCATCTCTTTACTGTCCCTGGACGTATTGTATCTCTGCCACCTACTCACTGTTCCTCAAACTCACCTTTCCCATTGCCAACCCCTCCCTGACCCAGCATTTGCCACACGTTCAGCTCCTTTTCTCTGACTTTCCTTACTCCAGTCCTGCCGCTGGAATACCACTCCAGTTTGTTCTGCCATCTGTCAAGTCCCCGGACTGGTTCCGCCTCCTCCAGAAAGCCTTCCCTGACTACCTGAACCCACACAGGTGAGCCCCTTGAGAGGTGGACAATTACAGCATAGGCTCCCATCCTGCGATGGCCATGCTAACTGCAGACACTCCTCTGACCAAAGCCTCCAACCATTTATCTTTCTCCTGCCTTTAAATGATTTCCAATTGTCCTCTCTTTGTAAACTGTTTTGATCCCTGCGTGTGTGTGTGTGTGTGTGTGTCCCCTAAATCAGCTCAAAACCCTTTTGACCGTAGCACAATGTAAAGTAGAAATAAATATTACTCTTAATGATAATTTCACCTCCCCAATCACATCTTGAGCTCCCCAAATCTGACCATTTCTTCCCTGTCTCCTGCCTTGTCCACTAACTATGAGCGCACAGGACCAGGCACAGAGTGGAGAGCTGCAGCATCACCTCCAAAAGTCACAGATTCACTGAAGCTTTCTGCTTCCTGTTTCCCCTCACACCGCCCCCCCCCCATACATACCTACCATGTGGCAGTTGTGGGCATTGTTGGGGGAAGATTAGTAGCCAAAGGAAGTGCCATTTCTGGCAGGGACGAGGAGCATGTGCTCTATGAATAATGTCTCCTTGGGAGATGGCCTGAATGACTCCTTGGAGGTGCAGGGATCCACATATGGTCAACGTGGGTCCTTTTTAGATGGTTGGGGCACTCAGTGGCCCTCGAGCCAATTAGTGTGCCCCATAAAGCAGAATGTCCTCATCGATGTCAGTATCACCGAGCCTCCTGAATGGTCACTGCCCTCTCGAGATTATCTATGTAGCGGGGGTACCTTATGTATGGTCCGAAGGACAGTGTGACCAGATGCCACTATAGGAAGATGCAGACTCAGAGGGTCCCCAGAACCCTTCTCAACTTGCTCACCTCCCCATCCCTACCTGGACCCATCCTCAAATGCAGTCCTGAGTCATTTTGTTCCAGGATGCTCTCTTTCCCTGCGTGCACCTCAGTTCTCCCTGGTCCCTGAGCTCTGGGCCAGGAGTAGGGATGGCACTAACCATAGTCTAGCAAATCGTGGGGCTTGTGGCCAGGGACCAGGGGTGGTTCTCTGGAGTGCACTGGCAGGATGCTAGTCTTTTCGCCCTCCCGGCAGCAGCTGTCCAGAAGGCATGGCTGTATTTATACCACGCTGATAAATGGAGAGTGAAGAAATACAGGGAAATGGAGAGGGAATCCATAGCTGGGGGTCCTCATTTATAGGGGAAGGCAGGACAGTGGCCGGAGGGACCTAGGAGCTAGCTTCCTAGTGGGAAATTGCAATCTGCCATTAACATTTAGGTACAAGTTACTGTATCAGAAGGTGTGTGTGTGTGTACGCTCATGCACACGTGTGCATGCACGTGTGCACACGTACATATGATGAGCGTCCGTAGGTGAGGGGTTCAGGCCCCTGTAGAAAAGAAGCAGGAACCTGGTACACTTGGTCTGCCCATATAGAAGGTGGGAGTTTGAGGGCGGCTCATTCTCCGAGTGCTGTTTCCCCATCTACACAAACAGTGCGGGGATGGAGCTCCCGGCCCAGGGAGCACATGTGCTGGGTGGGGGTGGTGGGTGGGAGGACAGAGATGCCAAAGCTGCCAAAGGCCTGGTCTCTTCCCATCTCAGACACCCTCAAGGCACTGTCCTCTCTACATCCAGAGCTTGACTGCAGCGGGGGTAGATGAAAAGGAGGAGAAACTGCTGGATAAAAAGAAATTCAAAAAAAAAAGTAAGTGAAATATTCAAACTGGAAAGTGATATTATAGAAACTGCAGCCCACGGCTCAGTGCATTCAAATTTATTCAAACTCGGTGCCTGACAGTGATGGATGCAGCAGCTTTTCCCACAATATGGAGAAGGCGCGGGGGCATTTAGGACTGCGGGTCCCCTCCGGGAGGGTGGGGGCCCGCACTACCGCCTATGCCTTGCTCCTCCTAAATGGGAAATGAGGTTCTGGGTCCTGTCCCCTCTAGTTCCTAAACCCCACAGTTCTGGGGATGCTGGGGGACCTGGGCATCACCAGCCCAGGGGCTAGAGCAAGGCCCAAGATAGAGGGAGCCAGCTGCGGAACAGAGTGAGCTCCAGTGCTAAGGAAGGGGATGGGCAAACCTGTCGAGGGGATGACCAGACAAGGGTGCCACCTACCTCAAAAAGAAGAGCACGGCTGTGTGGTTTGTAGCCAAATAATCAGCATGAACCTAATAAGCCCGAGTATGCTGAGATCTGAGGGTCTCAGGAATCCCAAGTCAGAGAGCAGTTGGTCTCATCGGCTCCCACTTTCCCACCCCATTGAAACAATGGAAACCCACTTTTGTTTGCTCCATCCAGAAGAGGGACAGGAGGGCCCCTGGGGAAACCTCAAGTCTGGGGACTTGGTCTGAGCAGTGGGCAGGTGATGGAGTATCCCTGCGTGCTATGCACTGGAGTAGCCCCTGCTCCCAGGAGCACCTTCTAGCCTCACTTCTCCCCCACAAGGTTACTCCTGACCTTCCTTTCAACCTCCTGATCACCAGACCCCACTTGTGATCCTCAGGCGCCATCCCATGGAAGCCTTGGAATACTGGTCACTCAGGGAAAACACACATCTCTTGGCTGCCTTGCCCACTGCACTCCCCCCACCGCCCCCACAGTGTCTCTAGCCCTCCTTCTCTGTCTCTTTTGTCCCCTACACTCTCCCCTAAATGTAGCCACAGCACAAAGCTCCAACTCCAGCTCTCCACTGTTCCCTCCAGTCTCTCAGGAGGTCTCAACCACTCGGGAACTTTCAGCCATCACCTCCCTGCAGGTAATGGAAGCATTAATCTCTAATTCCAAGCTTCTCTTGAGATCCAAGCCCACAACACCAGCAGCGCAAGGCTAATACTGGACAAGCAGAATCGCATGTCTCTCCTGAAGCCAGCAACAACATGTGAGTCCCTGCTTTGTCGAGAGCCGTGTCACCCACCCATTCACCCTCACAGAGACCTTGGGGTCTCCAGCCCTTCCCCTGTCCTCATCTCTACCTTCAGTCAGTGTACCAGTTCAGAGACGCTTCCTGATTTCTTTGGCACCCATCTTTGCCTCACCATCACCACTGTCCCTGGGAAGGCCCTTATCACAGCTGCCCCAGGTCTCTTCATTTCACCCCACAAACCCCGTGCAGCGCCAGCCATGCCCCAGTCACCAGGCGTGGCGTCTTCCTCCCAGCAGGTCTCTCTAAGTTCCATGTCTCCGGTTGTTCTACACGCTGCTGCCAGATTCATTTTCCTAAAGCACAGCTCTGATCATGTCACTCCCCTGCTCAAAAACCCTCAACAGTTCCCCATTGCCTACTAAATAAAGTACAAACTCCTGACTCTGATATTCATGGCCCTTTGTGATCTGGCCCCTTCCTAACCCTCTCTCCAAGACTTCGCAGTACTCTCCTTCATGCCCATACTTACCAGCCAAATTGGGCTCTGGGTGGTTCCCCTGCACACTCCCCACCTAGTAACTTCCCACATCCATGCACTGGTTCATGCTCTTCTTCTGCCTGCGATGCTGTCCTTCTGAAATGGCACCACTGCCCCACACCTGGCTCATCTCTGCCCGTCAAGATCTTAATCTCCTGCCAGACCTGGTGCAAGTCAAGTTGTCTTCTGACTACTTCCTGAAAATGCTTAGCAAGGTGCCTGCTAGATTCTGTTGTTGTCATTATCATCATCATCATCATCATTCACCAGCAGCAGCAGCAGTGGTTTCTCTTCCCTGGGAACCTTCTAGTCCTCTCTACAGCTCTCCTGGCTCCTGGCATAATTTTCTTGATACTGTCATTTCTAGTATGTTGGCCCTACAGCTGCCCTGGCCTATAAACCTCTTGAGAGCCAGGACTAAGTCATGTTCATTTGAGTCGTCCTCAGCCCCTGGCCCAGGAGACTCCCTGTTTACCACTTGCTGAATAAATGAATGAACGAATGAATGAACGAACAAACCAATACAGAAAAACCGACTTGGACACGGCTATGTGACACAGACCTGGCTCCTCTGGGCCTACAGTTCTGGGCAGTGACCACCTAAGAATTCCCTGTCATTACTCCCGGCCCTCCTGACATGTGTCCAGGTGAGCTGGGACATGCGTGTGCAGGCTGTATGACAGGTGTGTCATCCCTCCAGAGCGAGAGGGAGTGTGGCAGAGCTCAGCCTTCCCAACTCATCAATCAAAGGGCACTTACTGACAGACAGCTCCTTAGAGCTGGCTCCAGGCTCTGCTGGGGTTGGGGGGCCGGGATGAGTGGGGGATGAGGCCTGCCCTCTGGGGGTTCACAGTCTAGTTGCTCCTTCACTCCTTTAACTTTCAGTCCACAAGAAGTTAAAGGTCTCCCCCGGTGACAGCTGACTGTGGACAGGGATGTCATGCTGATGGGTGGGGTAAGCCCTTTCCTGCAAGCTGAGCTGAAATGCTACTTAATCCAGAAGTGGCTCTTTTACCCTCTTGGTTTAGATCTTAGCGCCCCCTCCGGACTGGAGCTCCCCTGGGAGGTCTGTTGCCTTCTGCAGAATTCTCCACTACAGAGTCTAGAACCACACAGCTTAAAGCTGCTGAATGGATGAGTTGGATGGATGCCAGGAATAGTTGACAAAATATACGAGTAAATGAGCAACTAACTAAACACATGGATGAACAAAGTGCTGGGCAGATTGGCACAAATCACAGAGTCAGCACTCATTGAGCATCTACTATGTACCAGGCACTGTGCTAAATTCTTCACCTGCACTGATTCATTTAATCTGCCCTTCAGCCCTTAGAGTAGGAGCTATTATGATCCCACCAGGGAGAGGCACCTGCAGCTCGGGGGAGTGAAATAACCCCTGTGAGAGCCCCCAGTGCCCCTGGGAGGAAGCTTGGCTCCCTGCCCTACACTCTTCCTGGTGGGGGCTCACCTGCTCCCTCCCCAGACCACCCGCGCTTGGGGACTTGGGGAGGGTTCACACGTGGGGGTATTGTAAGGTCTCTGTCCCCGCGCACGGATGGGGGCCCTCTGGACTCTACGTTTTCACTCCTTTTCTTTCGGGCCCCCTTGGGGACTAGGCGACGTTCAGAAGAGGCGCCGCAGCCCAGGAGCCTCTGTTTCCCAAAAGGCGTCTTCCCAGCCCCCCTTCCCCCCACCTCCATTTCAGGAGGGAGTGACCGCCCCTCCTGAGGGGTCCCCGGAGCTGGGGGGTGCGCCCGGTGCCGCCGGCCCCCGCCCTCGCGGCCGGATCCAAACAAGCGCGCTAAACTCCGGGAGATTTACAGCGCGCGGCTGGGCGGCGCGGGCCCCGGCCGCCGGTGAGATATCTCCAAACAGCGCACTAACCACTTTCCATTTTATACCTCACCAGCTTTATAGCATCTTAAGGATTTCTGTGCACGGCTGGCTTCCCGCCCAGGGAAAAAACCCAGCCTTGTAAATAAATACTAAATATATATGAACAGAGAGACAGCGAGAGCCGCGGAGGAGGGGGAGGGGCGGGGTGCCGCGGGGGCGGGGGGGTGGCGGCCCAGGGCCATGCGACCGGCGGGAAGGAGGGGACGGATATATTGGGGTGTCCGAGACAAAGGCGGCAGGGAGAAAGCAGTTGACAGGCAAGATGAGGGAAACTGAGACAGCACGAGAGGGGGAGGCCGAGAGAAACCGAAAGATGGAGGCTGGCTGGAAGTGCTCCCGTGTGTGTGTGTGTGTGTGTGTGTGTGTGTGTGTGTGTGTGTGGAAGTGCTCCCGTGTGTGTGTGTGTGTGTGTGTGTGTGTGTGTGTGGTGTGTGTAGGGAGGACTCCCTGAAAGCCTAGGGAGAAAGGAAAGCTCTTCCAAACCTGCCTCCTTTCCTTCCCACAATTTCTGAGGGCACTGAGGCCCAGGGACGGGACTACTATCCGAGCATTGTGTGCGTGTGTGTGACAGGGGTGTGTCACGATGTGCTCCAAGGAAAGACTGTGTTTGTGTGTGTGAACCCGTGTGTACCGTGCGGGTGTATGTTTGGGGTGTTTGGTGTGTGTAGGACTGTGCCTGTGAATACTGGGGTGTTGGCAGGAAGAATGTGTGGTCAGGGTGTGATGGGGGTTAGGATATATTGGGGGGCTGAGGAGGCAGGTGAGTTCTGAGGATGTGTGCAGCTTTGGGGTTGAGCTGAGGGCTGAGCAAAGTGTATGTGACCAAATGTGTTTGGGTATCTTGGGGTGCGTGGCGGCCGGGGAAGCCAGGATGAGCGTGCAGAGGAGCATGTGTTGGGCCTGGAAGCAAGTATCCGCTTGTGTACTGGGGCCTGTCGGGGTGAGTTTTGACACGCTACCAGGTGGTTACACCACCTCTTCCTCATCCTCCGTCTCTGAGTCCTTCTAGAGGCTCTGGGACCTTCCCTGCCATGGCCACTAGAGAGAGGGTCTCCTGTGCTGCCTGAAGCCCCCGTACTAACATAGCCCCCAGCTCTGAGGTCTCTGGACAGGAGCCAGAGTTGAACTGGGGAGCAGGAGGGAACATCTTCTCCCCTCTCAGGGCACCCAGCGATCCCTTTTTGTTCCCCCCCTTGTCTTCCATATTAAGTATTCAAACCTCATTTACATCCTTATTTTTCAATTTGCTGCCACAGTAGTTTAATTTATTCGATATAATTTCTTTTTCTGAGGGGACATTAATCATTGCCCTGTGCTTTGGGGCGCCTGTGGGATCTCTGCGCGTGTATGTGTGTGTGCGCACGCATCTGCGTCCGTGTGTATCTGTGCCTGCGCACACTTGTGTCTGTGCGTGAGGTGCAAGTTTGTCTGTCATGTGGGGGTGTGTATGTGTGAGAGGGTCGGGGTGGGGCAGGAAGGGTGGGAGGGTGGCGCGAGTGTGCTAAATTGATCAGGTCCTCTTCCTCCTGGCCCTTCCTTAGGATGTCAACAAGAAGGGGAAATGGGGCATCCTCAAGGGGGGGGGTCCTTCCAGTACCCCCCTGCCAGTTTTCCTTTTTCGAGTGTGTGCCCTGGACAGTTATAGCTGGAAATGTTCTAGAATCCCTGGTCTCTCAAGAAAGAGAGCCGAGACAGGTGGAGACACACGCAGATAGGGAGAGACAGACAGACAAGAACAAGGCAGGCCACAGCAGGGGAGGAAAGAGGGGGAAAGAAACATGGAGAATGATGGAGAGAGGCGCGGGAGAGAGGAGAAGTGAGCGAGCTGGAGGCGTCTCAGCCCATAAAGTCCCTGGAATGGGAGGAAGGGGTGCGAGACTCCCGCATCAGCTCAGGCCCAGTCATGGCTCAGTGCAGAGTGATGGGGGGCGAGGGTGGGGGAGGGCTGGTTGCTCCCAGGAGCTGAGATGAGTGAAGTGGCTTGGGGGAGGCTTGTTTGGAGAGAAGAGGCAAGAGGAAGGGGTCAGGGAGAGGAGGAGAGAAAACCCCTCTTGGCGATATAACTCAGAGGAATGAGACCAAGGAAAATTTCCAGGGATGTTCAAAGGGTAAGAGGGAGGAAGCTCTCTGATGCTAGCTCCCCTCCCCACCCTCAGTGCATCTGGGCAAATCCATGGCTTCCTGAGACCCTCTTTTGATCCTTAGCCCCAGAACCCCTCAGTTTTCCTTCTCTGGCACATTCTTGGAACTGCCAGGAACTGATGGGAAGGCCACTGTGACATCCCACTTAATCTTCATAACAACTCGAGCCAAGAGTCGGTCTTCCTGCTTCGGAGAGGAGGAAAGGAGATGTCAGAGCTTGCCCAAAGTCACGTGGAGGTCCAGAGCCCGGATTGAAGTCACATCTGCCTGAGGCCACATGCTGAGATCCCCCACTCCCCTTGGCTGCCTCCTAGGGTCGTGGCCACCCCAACCCTCCTGTCCTCACCACTACACAGGTTCAACACACACACACACACACACACACACAAAACGAGACCTGGGACCCAAGGGTAAAGGAGGGAGGCCTTTGGGGGGCAGGAGTCAGCCTTCTCTGAGCCACCCCCAGCTGTGAGGACTTTGAGGCCCAGGACCTGAGTGCTCCCAGGGCTCATATAGACCCTGTCTTCCTTCTCATCCAGGGGTCGGAGGCCCGCTAAGGACCTCTTCTGGAAAGCAGAGGCCAAAACCCACTCAGGCTCAGACTGGCTGACAGCTTGGGGCCAGTTTCTGCTCCCAGGACCAGTTTCAAACTGCTATGACCTGCTCATTTTAGCCTTACCCAGATAGTGGTCCAAGGCTCAGGGCTTAGGGGGAGGAGCTTCTTTCTCTGAAATTCTGAAAATGAAATTTTGAAAACTGGTCTGAAATTGGACTTCATGGGACCTCAGTATTTGAGCCTCCAGATACCTGACTATCTTGAGGTCTACAGATCTAAATATGCTAATACCAGCTACCTGGGAGCTGAATGTCCCCAAGAGCCAAACACTTGAGCGCCCGAGGTAGAACACGTAGGGCTGATGATTGAGTGTCTAGGTTGGAGATCTGAGATGGAAAGGAGTCTGCACCATTCCAGCTCTTCAGCCCCACCCCTGTCTTCCTTCCCCACTCTCTCTCCCAGCCGAAGAATGGCCTCTCTCTTCGTTCCTGACCTTCTAGGAGCCTGGCGCAGGCATCACACCCAGGCCCCTGGCACAGACGTGTCACACAGAAACCATCACCCACTCGGATCAGTGATAACTGGGTGACGAGACAGGGGGTCCCTGGGCATGCGGGGCAGGGGCAAAGGGACAGGCCTGGGGCCGAGGAGAAGGTAGTGCATTCATTTGAATAATGGGCAAAATCAAATTAATTCTACATTAAATAGTTGTGAATAAAGGGTTGAAGTCAGCAGTTTCAAACTTGTTTTCCTTAATTACTTTCCGTGTTTAATGTCATTAAGAAGATTAAAAATTCATTAACAAGAGTACTAAAGTGGCAAATCAGGAAAGCGATCACTCCAGGTTAGAAACTCGGCTGAGGCCGCACAGCGAGCCTTCTGCAGGGGGCATGGGTGGGGGTGGGGGCTGAGAGGGTTGGGGACAGACACGCACTCACACACTGGTACACAACAGCACCATAAACACACATCCATAATATCGGTGGGCATCCACACATCCACACACACACTCAGACGTTTTCCACTCATCCATACCCAGGACTTCCGTGATAGTGGGGAGACAGTGTATGGGGTCTGTAGCTAATCAGGCCCCATCTTCATAAACCCCTTTCCTGAAAAGGAGGATTAAAGATCAAACTTCGCTGACAGGCAATACATGGTCATAAAAATCAGTGTCAGCTCAGTGGTGTCCGGGTTCACTTTCTTGTCTCCTGCTCACGACTGTCCCCCGTCTCCCCTCCCTTCACCATCCCTCCCGCTCTAAAGGGCTCTCTCAGGGCAAACCCGATCAGTTTCCTGGGAGGAGCTGCTGACTTTGAACCTTAATTATCCTGGAAAGGGATCCCTTTTGTCTCCTGAGCTTGTTGGGGAGGGGGAGGAGTCCTGTTTCCTCCTGGGAGAAGGAGCAGGGAGACAAAGGGTAGGCTGGGTGGGGAAAGAAAAAGGCAGAAACAGCCCAGGGAGTGGGACCAAGTGTCCTGGTGTTCAGACCATCCCTGACTCAACCGCCCATCACCAACCTCACCGTCTCACCCTGCCTTTTCACCCATCTTGTTGGCTGACCTCCCCAGTGCCAGACATCCCCCCCTTGGCCGTGAAAGGACCCTCCCTGAGTCAGGACCATCTTCCCTGTAGCTATCACAGTCTCTCTGACTTCATTTCTACTTTTTTTTTCCTCTAGGGCCCAAACTCAGGACCAGGTCCCTAAAGGAGTCGAGGCTGCCTTGGGGACACCCGTGCCTGCCTGTGGCTGTGTCATGTGTCTGGTGGCTGTGTTGGTAATTGTGTGTGTGGGGGGGGGGGGCGGGTTGCCTGAGGAGAGCACCATGTTCCTCATAAATGAATACAACTGGACGGGCCTGTGAGATCCTGATGGAATGAACTCCCTCTCATTTCACAGGCGGGAGAACCAAACTCTGGCAAGATGAAGTTCTACTCAAGAGAAATGAAAACATGGGCCCCCACAGAAACTTGCACAACAATGGTCACAGCGGTATTTTTCATAATGGCCAAAAAGTGGAAATAACCCAAATGTACATCAACTGGTGAATATATAGATAAAATGTAGTCTATCCATACAATGGGATATTATTTGGCCATGAAAAGTAATGAAGTACTGATTCATGTTACAACACGGTTGGATATTGAAGACTCTATGTTAAGTGAAAGAAGACAATCACAATAAACCATGCATTCTTTTTGTCCCTTTTTATGAAACGTCCAGAATCAGCAAATACACAGAAAAAGAAAAGAGATTAAGAGTTGCTTAGGGCTGGGGGCAGGGGGTATTTGGGGGAGAAGAGAGACTGCTAATGAGAATGGGGTTGGGGGTGGGTAGATGGTTCAAATGTTCTAAAATGTCTCATGGTGATGGTTGCACAACCCTGGAGATCTACTAAAAACCATTGACTTGTGGGGCGCCTGGGTATCTCAGTTGGTTAAGTGTCTTGACTCTTGATGTTGGCTCAGGTCATGATCTCAGGGTTGTGGGATCGAGCCCCGTGCTGAGTGTGGAGTCTGCTTAGGGTTCTCTCCCTCTCCCTCTGCCCCTCCATCCACCTCGCGCTGGCTCAGGCTCTCCGGAAAAACAAAACAAAACAAAAAATCATTGGCTTGTACACTTTAAATAGATGAATTGCCTGGTATGTAAATTCTATCTTGATAAAGCTATTCTTTTCAAAAAGTGACGTGACTTACTGAGGGTCTCCCAGCAGGTGGGAGGTGGCCCTGGTACTAGCTTGTGGTCCCTTGACCCCAAGCTCAGTGCTCCTTCCACAGGCCCTACAAGGCCTCAGAAATCTTACTGTGGAGCCTTGAAGCCCAGATCCTACATGTGTGGGGGTGTCCACATAACATCTTGGCTTTTCTGTAGAGCCGTCATGTTTCTGTGTGTGACAGTGTGTCTTGTTATGTGTGTGCACATGAAGATTTGTGGCCTCACAGCTCTGTGTGTCTCTGCAAGTCCGACTCTGCACATCTGTCTCTGGGCCTATGGATCTCTCGATGGTGAGTGTTGTCTGTGCCCATGAACTTCTGCTCACTGGCTGGCTCCCTGTGTGTTTGCATTTGTAGGCATATCTGGTTGTGCCCAGGTCTCTGGATGTCAGTGCGTCTGTCTGGATCTGCGAGGCCTTGGGACCTCATGGGAGTCTGTGTTCAGGTGTTCTCGCGTGACAGTGTGTCTGCCGGTGTAATGTATCTGAGCGGGAACCCATGGATTTCTTAATGTGTCAGCTTATGAGTCTGGGTTCATATGCCTTCGCCCCTGGGTCCCTGCCTGGGATAGGTGTTGGTGCATCTCCGCACATGTCCGTCTATATGTTGGTATTCTGGTGTCCACACAGGTGCATCTGTGGGAGCCTGCATCTCTGTGGCAGGGGCCTGTGGGCCTGTCCATCTGAGTCTGTGTGTCTGAGCCCCTCCTGCAGGCACCAGGCGCCCCCACCCCCTGCCGGAAGGCGCCTGCCTCCCCACCCCCGCCTCTGACAGCCGTGGAGAGAGCTACACAGTAAATTCATGGCCGCCCGGCTGGGAAACAGGCGGCTGCAATGGAAAGGAAGCATGGATTTGCATATTGAATTAAAATTAAGAGCTAATTATGCAAATAAATTATGACATTTGGCAGGAGAATTTGCTTCAAGATCATTTATTACGTTCTTTTTATAACAGTGTGAGCATTTAACGGTCAAAGACAATATTTTAAGGGAAAATTAACGCAAGATTATTAACCTAAAAACAATTCCACATTAATGAGATGGTGAGCTGGTTCCCCCCACACACCTGGGCAGGTCTACGCCTAGACTAGGAAGGCCTTTTTCTTCTCTCCTTGCTTCTCTCAGTCTGCAGGGGCGCAGGTGGGAGGGGGGCAGGAAAGGGAGAGGGGGCCTAGGTTTGTGTCTTCTCGATGGGGAGGTCCTGCTGACCTGAAGCTCCCACCTAAGATCAGAGCCCTGGGCTGAGGTTAGGAGGCCACACAGAGGATGAGCTGAGCCCCACTCGCAAACAGGCCTAGTCCAATGAAAAGACATGATCCTGGCCTTGGGAAGCCCCCATTTGAAGGAGGAAGACGGAGCCCCACCCTGGAAATGGCTCTGTAGATACCACTTGGGATGGGACCTGGACCATAGAGTTTAAACAGTGTGGTTGTGCCCACGGCCACCATTCCCTCCTTCTCCCGGGCTGCAGAACTCTGGATTCCCCGGCGCGCTCCAGAGCTCCGAGCTCTAGCTACATCCTTCTGGGTCCCATGGTCTCCATTTTCCCTACAACCTTAATCTGTCAGCCTAGCTCTCCTTTCTGGGAAGTAGCAAGGGAAGGGGGGCTCTAATCTGAGTTTCCCTGGGATCCCCTAACACATTTTGTATCAAGTGGGGAGTCAGCCCCCAAAGAGTTGGTGGGTGATGTCCTGTTTGGGCCCCAATTTTCTCTTTCCCTGTGTGTCTGTGCGTGTGTGTGTGTGTGTGACATCTACTCTACCTGATCGCTGGGCTAGCTCCATGGTGTGCAGACTCTTAAGACAGATCTTTATCTGTAGTGTGGGCCCATGGAAGGGAACCCAGGGTCTTCCCATGGGCTACTCTGCCAGGTGAACGCCTTGGGTTTCCAGAAGGCCCCTGCTCTGATGCAAACATGCTCCCTGGGAGGCGAGATGCCGTTCCCTGTCATTGCTTGAGGCCAGTATTTGGTTCGTCCTAGAGTGGCCAGAGGGAGGGACAGCCATTCCTCACGCCAGGTTATACCTGCAGGCCCAGCCATTTCATTTGGGTTATGTAAAACTTCCTGTGAGACAGGGCCAGGTACCGCGGGGGCAGAGCAGGGTGGCAGGAAAGACTGTGGCTTTGGACTTAGGAGACCTGAGGTCCTCTCCTCTGCCGCTTACGGGCAAGTGCCCTCTCCCGCCCGCACGCTGCGCGTCCACCCCTCTCCACCATGTTGTGTACGTGGAGCCTCAGCTGGCTCCTGGGGTTTGACCAAAGGGGGTCGCCAGCGAGAGATAAGAGGGAGTGGAGTCCTGGGTTCCTTTTCTTCCTAGCCGCTGCTGCCAGGGGCTGCCTCCCCAGCTCTCCCTCCTTGTTCTGGTCACTCTTCTGCATCCATCTTTGCCCCTTTGACACCTGGGTTGGTCGTGGCTTCCCGCTGTTACTGGCCCCGGGATACTCCACTATTACCTGTACGTTTTCTGATCCTTGCCCATACCTTTGTTTTTGTTTTTGTTTTTTTTTTTTTTAAGATTTTATTTATTTATTTGACAGAGAGAGACAGCGAGAGAGGGAACACAAGCAGGGGGAGTGGGAGAGGGAGAAGCAGGCTTCCCCCTGAGCGGGGAGCCCGATGTGGGGCTCGATCCCAGGACCCCGGGATCATGACCTGAGCCGAAGGCAGTCGCTTAACCGACGGAGCCACCCAGGCGCCCTGATCCTTGCCCATACCTTTGTTTTGTTTTTTTTGTTTTGTTTTGTTTTGTTTTTTTAAGATTTTATTTATTTGACAGAGAGACACAGCGAGAGAGGGAACACAAGCAGGGGGAGTGGGAGAGGGAGACGCAGGCTTCCCACTGAGTGGGGAGCCCGATGCGGGGCTCGATCCCAGGACCCCGGGATCATGACCTGAGCCGAAGGCAGTCGCTTAACCGACGGAGCCACCCAGGCGCTCTGATCCTTACCCATACCTTTGTGAATAGTTGTCTTATTAAACTCTACTCAGATGACCCAACAGAGTATGTCTTATGTTTCCTCCCAGAGCCCCTCAATCTCCTCATCTGTAAAGCAGGGACGGTACAGTACAGCCGACAAATTACAGTACACACCTAGGAGGATCATGTGTATCAAGGGGCTTTGTAATGTCTAGATCCCAAATCCCAACGCTTGTTTCCAGGGAGAAACTAGACCAGAAATTGGGCTGATGTCAAAACCATCTCTGCTATGAAGATTTTGTGTGGCCTTAGATAACTCACTTCACCTCTCCTGGCCTGGTTTCTCATTGATAACATGCCAGGGCTGAACTCCTTGTAGAAAGTAGTGATTGATGTTCATTTTGCTGTTGAGAAAAGAGAGCTCAGGTGACACGCCCAAGGTCACACAGCAGGTTCATGACCACCTGCCTGAGAATCTATCTGGAGCCTAGGAGCCTCGGTGGGGCCCACTGGTGGACCTTGGAGACCCTGGTGGGGCAGACAGGCCTGGCCAGAGGACCCCAGAGCTGGGGGCCTGTCCCCACGTCCGAGTGGCTCACTCTGCCTCCCCGGGGAGGGTGGACCATCCCCTGGAAAGAGAGGGCGGGATTATTAATAACAATGCTAATAAGAGAGAGAAAACAAAGCCAGCAGGGCCTGAGCATTTTTTAAATAAAGAAATTTCCCTCATCTCGTGGTTAATTTAAAAGGTTTATTTCTTGAAATGAATCCTCTTCATCAAACCCCCGATCCTTGAAGATCGGAGGCGACTGCGAGTGCCGGTAATGAATTGATTTGTAACGTGAGCGACACGGCGCCCTCCCGCCCGTGCCCACTGCGGGCCCTTAATCTGCGGTGTTTAAGGGGAAATGAGCTTCTCCATCTTTCAGCCTAAAACCCAGCACTAGGTACTGGAGCCAGCCGGCAAGGCCCAAGGACAGTAGATGCCGCGCCTGGAAGGGTCTGGCTAGCAGGCCACCCACTCCGGGCTCCTAACAGCTCTCTCCCTTCCTTTTGGGGAAGAGTTAGGAGACCCCCTCAAACCAGTACAATCCAAGCCACACAGAGCCCCAGTCATCTGAGCAGGCGGATCGCCATGCCCACAGGCTCCTGGGCACGGGCATCTCCAGATGCAGAAATAGAGTTACGCAAATGCCCTGTACTTACCAATACAAGCACCCATAGAACTGCCGCCAGGCTCAGCCGTCCAGGCACACAGCACACAAGATTATTAACCTAAAAACAACCCCGGACATGAGACCCACGTTTCTATGGGCAGGACAATTACTTTGGGGATATTTGGCAATGTGGGGTAGTGGCATGGCGTGGTAGAAATTGAATGAGCTTTGAGCCACAGAGCTGGATTTGAATCTAAGTCCCATTATTTCCAATCTGCTAGACCTTTCTCAGTCTCCATTTCCTCACCGGTGGGGCTGGAGCAACATATCCCTCATGGGAATCTCGTGAGGACTACATTAGGAAATACACGTAAAGTTCCTTTTATTTTTTTTTTAAGATTTATTTGTTTATTTGAGAGAGAGTGGGGGGGAGGGGCAGAGGGAGAGGGAGACAGAGAATCTCAAGCAGACTCCACACTAAGCATGGAGCCCAACATGGGGCTCGATCTCACGACCCTGGGATCATGACCTGAGCTGAAGGCAGACGCCTAAAGACTGAGCCACCCAGGTGCCCCAAGTGTCGGACTCTTAACAACTGCACCACCCAGGTGCCCCTGAAATTCATTTTTTTTAAATATTTTATTTATTTGACAGAGAGAGACACAGCGAGAGAGGGAACACAAGCAGGGGGAGCGGGAGAGAGAGAAGCAGGCTTCCCGCCGAGCAGGGAGCCTGATGCGGGGCTCGATCCCAGGACTCTGGGATCATGACCTGAGCCGAAGGCAGACGCTTAATGAATGAGCCACCCAGGCACCCCCCTAAAATTCATTTTAAATGGTTAGCTTCAAGGGGGTGCCTGGTTAGCTCAGTCAGAAGAGCATGTGACTCTTGATCTCGGGGTCATGAGTTTGACCCCCACGCTGGGTGTAGAGATTACTTAAATAAATTTTAAAAAACTTAAAAATTTTTTTTTAAATTGTTAGCTTCATGAAGGCAAGAACATTTGCGAGTGAGGTAAGGCATGTTGAGATTTAATAGAACTCTGTCGTAGGGTAGGTGCTTAATAAATGCTAGCTAGTAGCATCCTCATCATCCACTACCATATCCTCAACACCTACTACAGTGCTTGATATACATTTTAAAGTCAACTTAGGCTACATGATGCCTAGCACATTGCTGATATAAATGGAACGGTAATTATGAGGAGAGAGGTGGAGAAACAATGGTCCCTTAGTGTTTGCAGTGTGCCAAGCTCTCCGCTTTCTCTTTAGAGAAACAATAGGTTATTTCACTGAATCCTCTCAACAAGCCTCTGAGATTGTTCTAATATATTCCCATTCGCAAATGAAGAAGCTGGGCCCAGAGAGGTTAAGTGGCTTGCCCAAGATCAGATAGCTGATAAGTAGAGGAGAAAGGATTTGAACCCAGGTAGTCAGACTCCAGAGCCTGCTTGGGTTGTGGGTAATATTGAAAAAAATGTAGGAACAGCCCTGCTCTTCACAGGGACCCGTGTGTCCATGGGGCAGAGCCAGTTACACCTTGAGACTGTCTCCTTGAACGTCACCTTGAAGGTCCCACTAATCCCCTCCAAGTCACAGGCCAGAGGCTTGGAGACGTCTCCGGTCTGTGCCAGACAAGTGAGCGGTGCTAGCTCTGGGTGGCTCTCAGACCTGTCACCTGCCTGGGGGTTGGCAAAGCCTCCAAACCTGACTGCAGCTTTTCTGTGTTCCCAGCTTCACCACCTCCTCTGCCTCTAACTGATCCCTGATGCCAATCTGGACTGCTCTTTTTTGAAATCTTTATATTGGGTGAACCCACACCCAAAAGGCTCCTGGGCACGTGCACTTGGCCAAATCCTGCCTCCTCCCTTCCCCCTTCCTGCTTTGGCCACTGCCGAGTTTACCACCCCCACTTGAAGGCCAGGAGGACCACAGCCCTTCTCCTTGTCCTCAAGGTCCCCTTCTTGCCCAGGGAGTGAGACAGCTGAGACAGTGGCTTGGTCACAGGCTGGATTCAGGATGGAGGAGCCACAAATCTTCCCCATTTTTTTTTTTAATCTGGGTCCAACTCTCCTGGCCTTCTGAAGGGCTTCTCTCCTCCTCCTCAATCCATGATCCCCCCCAATCTCAGTCCTAAGGACAGTGAGGGCTCTCGGCCCTTCCCGAGTGGCCCTCCAGGCGTCACTTCAACCGAAGTGTCCCAAGGCAGCCCCGGGAAATGAGACACCTCCTGCCCAACCCAGGAAGACTGCGGGGGCACTTACGCCCATGCTGCTCTATCCTTCCACGTCTCTCCTCACTCAGCTCTGCGGTGCCCAGTGCGCACAGGGCGGGGGCAGGGGGTGCGTGCTCCCCTCCTGCGACTTCCTAGAAGAAAATCATTTTTTGTAACTGTTGGGATCCTGATTGAGCTGTCAAAAGTACATGAAACCAGCCACATGAATGGTAAACTATCCATCAGTCACGGGCCTATTTGTTCTGAGACAGTATAAACATCACACATTTTTCTTCAAAATAGAAAATAATACTTTACCCCGTCACATCCAGGTAATTCGGCCCCCACCCCAAAAATAAACTTATTAGTCACACCGGTCTGTTCCCTTCTTGCCTCCCAAATCTTTTTATTCTTTTGTCCACCAATCCCCCTTCCCTTGAAGCATTAGCTCAGTTCTGCCTTTCAGCTTTCTATCTGTCTAAAACCCCGTCCCCCCCACGCCCCAAAGTTAATAAGTGTTAAGGAGAAGCATGAAGAAAATCACTCTTGAAGAGACACACTAGTTCGGACCCAGTGTACAGATTCTTGTCCCTGGATGGGCGCTGACACAGTGGATGTATGGTCGGTCCTGATTTGCCTTCAGAGAGTGTGATGAGGCCCCTCTGTGCCCGCCTAATGCCTGCCCACTGGACTGGGGCGACGGGAGGTAGAAAGAGGGTGCATCCACCCCTTTAGGTAAGACCTGTCCTCCCCCAGCACACCTTGTCAGGGCTTTGTCCCTTACAGGCACTCTAGACTCAAGGGAACACATGACAGGAACTTGGCTATTTTTTAAGCCAGCTGAAAGAGACCACAGTTCCCTCTCTCACCTCTCCTCCAGGCCCCCACAGCTTGGTTTCCAGAAAACTCGACCCAGGGCAATGACCTGAGGGGCCAATAACAGATAATTAGGGATAGATGGATGGATGGACAGCAAAAGAGGGAGACAAATGATAGATAAAGAGGCAGATACATACATGCAAATACACGCTGACATATATATCCCCACACTGATCACAGAGACACGTTCAATACAGCATAGGAGGGGGCGCCTGGGTGGCTCAGTCGGTTAAGCGACTGCCTTCGGCTCAGGTCATGATCCTGGAGTCCCGGGATCGAGTCCCGCATCGGGCTCCCTGCTCGGCAGGGAGTCTGCTTCTCCCTCTGACCCTCCTCCCTCTCATGCTCTCTGTCTCTCATTCTCTCTCTCGCAAATAAATAAAAATCTTAAAAAAAAAAAAAATACAGCATAGGAGGTAAGAGTGGGGGCTCTGACATCCACTTACACGTACCTGCTCCACTCATCTCTAGCTATGTGACCTTGGATAAGCCAGGGGACCTCGCTCGGCATTCCTCAACGGAAAATGAGAGTAACGGTAGGCTCCATCGTGTGGGGCACTGAGAACTCAGTGACAGTTCTGCTCAGCAGTGCCCGGCAGGGAGCACCTGGGCGGTAAGTGAGTACTCTTCTTGTCATTCAGCGTACATACTTTGCACACACTTGTCACCCCTTGTGGAACTCAGAACCTCTTCGAAACGCGGACGACACACACAGAGGCAAACAAGCGCAGGCTGACACGCCGACGTGGCACCCAGTGCCGGGGAGCAGCACCCACAGGACCCAGGCCATGCAAAGCCGAGCCCGGCCACTGGCAGGCTGTGTGAGCCCCAGCCAGTTAGGCTCAGTTTTCCCACCTGGAAGATGAGAATCATCATCATCATCATCAGTTCCTCCTTTCTAGGATTGCTGGGAAGGTTAAATGAGTTCATATTTATAAAGCACCTAAAACACAGTGTGACACATAGTGTGACACAGAGACTATATGTCTGAGAAACACAATAAATCTCACAACCTTGTAAGCCAATACTTGTCTGGCTCCTAGAGTTTACAAAGTGCTTTCACGTGCATAATCTTATTAGCTCCTCCAATAAACGCGCAGTCAGGATTTTACCGTCCTTGTTTACAGAGGAGGAACCCGAGCCTAAGAGAGATCGTGGTTTGTCTAAAGCCTGGCGGCCAGCAAGCGGGCTGGTGTTGGGTAATCTAAATCTCTTGGCTTTAAGTTCCATGCTCTTTGTACTAAGCAACATACACCATGAGTATGTGTGTAAGTATGTTTACCAAGGAGGCTTTCTCTGCCTTTTTTCGGGCTTCTCAACCCTCTTCACCCCTCTCACCTCCCCCCTTAAGAGTCCCACTGCTAGGGAATGATCCTGGACCTACAGCATCAGCATCATCTGGGAACTTGTTGGAAATGCAAATTCTCAGGCCCCTTTCAACAACTGAATCAGGTACCAGGGGCAGGGGGGGGGAGGGGAGCCTGGGGGGAAACTTCTGGAAGAAAAGAGGCTCAACCTGGGCCTTAAATGATGGATAGAGGAGAGAACTCCGAAGAGGTCTGGACTCTCTGGTGAGAGAAGGGTGGATCGTGGCCTATTGGAGTGAGGGTTTCCGGTTGAGGGTGTGCTGGGGGCTGAGGCTGAAGCCATTGGGTGTGTGTCTTCTGGTCTCTCCTGGACGCTGTACCCAGTTACGGGATCTGTCCTTGAATACCTGGAGAGAGGCTTTGTGGGAATTTGCCCTCTCTAGACAAGCCCCAGTGGCCCCTCTCCTGCAGAGTGGGAGCATTGCTGGAGCGGGGGATCACCTCCTCTCACCCCACTCCCTACATTTGCCCCCAGTGTGGCGGCCCCAGACCTGAATGACTGCGGGGCTCCCAGCCTCGCTCCCATCGGGCTAGGAATGAATCATAAAGTGAGGGGATGTTTTACAAGGGAGATGGGGCAGCTGAGCCCGCGACGGGGTCAGCAGAGGCACCAGGGCAGTGGAGGGGGGAGGGGCTGGCACCGCGATGCCCTCTCCACTCCCCCAGTGTGTGCACTCGAGGCTGAGTATCTGGGCTGGGAAGAGTCCAGGGTGAGCTGGCCAGGGGCTCCAAGGCTGGAGAAGAGCAAGCCAATCCCGGCCCCTCTCCCAGCCCCCTGTGTCCTGCCCCGGGCTGCCACTAGGAGGCTAATGAAAAGGGAAGAGGCAGGCCGGGGCTTGGGCCAGCAGGCGACAGCAAGGGGACAATGTGAGGCAGGAGGGGGGTGGCCCTCAGGCAGGGACAGACAAAGTCCCCATATGGGAAGCAGACGGAGCCGCCCCGCCCCCCTGGGTCCTGGGGCCTCAGCGGCGGCAGGCCGCCTCTCAGCTAAATGTCGGAGCCTGGATAGTTTGTGCCCGGGAAGATGAGCCCACAGGGCTGCAGCAGGAAAAGGAGCAGAAGGAGGGGCATTCTCAGTTCAGCAAGTGCCCCACGGAGGACTCCGCAGGAGGACGGGGAGCCAGGAGCACACAGCACTCCCGCGTACACGCGCACAATAACCAGGTTCTTGCTTTCCTAAGGATTTGTAAAGTAGACCATAATACGTGCCCACAGAAGAGTGAACAACACAGAAATACGCAGAGTAAAAGTGAAACTCCCTGAGAGCCTGCAGCCCCACCGACTTCCTTTATCAGAAGCAATTATTTGGAATCCTTGTCTTCAAGTAAAGGCCACTTTCTAGTGTAAATCGGGGTGAGTCTGTTGCCAGTCACATTCTATCAGGCCAGGCTTTCCTTGGAGCAGATCCCCGCAGAGGGCTGGGGTGGGGGGGGACCCCAGGATGTAAATCATCTGGAATTGTTCCATTTCTACCCAACTTTACCATCTCTCAAGAATTTTAAAAATCTTCTGTCTTTATTAACACCAAGCTCCCTTTTGAGCTTTATGTTTCTCCCTGTCTTTAAAATTTAGTTCAGCTTTTTTTTTTTTTTTTTGGTCTTTGCTCATTAATTATTTTTGCTAGTAATCAAAAGGTAGGAATGAAATTTTTAAAATTTCACAGTCAGTTGAGGGCTGAAGCCTTTTGAGCGTCAGACCCCAGCCAGGCTATCCCCTCATCTTCCAGATGTGAAAATCTGAAAATTGAAGAGAGATTCTGCTCCTCTCCAGGACAGCCCCAGGGGGCACCCTCTCTGGGACTCGGGAGGAGGGAACTAGCGATTATCATGTCCTTACTGTGTATCAGACCTTCTCTATGTTATGCCAATCAGGACTCATTGGGTTGCTAGTGATAAGAACCCAATTGGAACCAATTTAGGCAAAGAGGGGAATCTACTGGAAGTGATGTGAACACCTCAGGTAATAAAAGCAAGGTTCAAATAATCAAAGAGCAGGAAGGGCAGAGTTGGTACAGAGCTTCAGGAACCTACAGAACAGGACCTGGATGGATACCCAGATGCTCTTATCTTTGGGCTTTTACCTGCAGCTCCCACCCTGAGGGAAGGATCAACTCTCCTCCCAGTTCCAGTGTGAAGGATCCCAGGGAAGGACCTGATTGGTCCCCACAGGCCAAGTGTACAGTCTAGGACCAGGTGATAAGATAGGGTCAGGAGACTCTCTCTGAGACTACATGGTGGTTTCCAGAAGAGACCACCAGTGGGCCGCCTGGGTGGCTGAGTCGGTAAAGCAACTGACTCTTGATTTCTGCTCAAGTCATGATCGCAGGGTTGTGCGATCAAGCCCTGTGTCAGGCTCTGTGCTGGGCGTGGAGCCTGCTTAAGATTCTCTCTCTCCCTCTGCCTCTCTCTCTCTCTCCCTCACTTAAAAAAAAAGAGAGAGAGGGGTGCCTGGGTGGCTCAGTCGGCTAAGTGGCTGCCTTCGGCTCAGGTCATGATCCCAGGCTCCTGGGATCGAGCCCCGCATCGGGCTCCCTGCTCAGCAGAGAGCCCGCTTCTCCCTTTCCCTCTGCCTGCCGCTCTGCCTACTTGTGCTATCTCTCTGTCAAATAAATAAATTTTTAAAAATCTTTAAAAAAAAAAAAAAGAGAGAGAGAGAGAGACCACCATGCCCACTGGAGCTTGTCCAACAGTACCAGTCTGTGAGGTCAGAATTGTTATCATCCCATTTTAAAGGGTGAGTCAGTGGAGACTCAGGACACAGACTGGTTAGCCTAGAACCCAGATAGCAAGCCAGGTCTGTTTGACTCCAAAACCCATGCCTTGACAGGTATAATGCTGATTTCCTCAAGGAAAGGAATAGCACGTCAGTGTGAAACATATTTCCAGTAAGCCAGCTGCATGCCAGGCACTATGCCAAGCTGTGTGGGGTGGGCAGAGATGGACCAGACGGGGTTATGTCCAAATAAGGTCAAATTCACAGGTAATGGGGGTTAGGACTTACTTGGACGCATTTTTTCTTGGGGGGACGGAGGGACATGATTCAACACATAACAGACATGGTCAGAGCTGTGCTTCGGATAGATGGCTTTAGTAGAGGTGAATGGGATAAACTACATCCTAGACAGGTGGCAAGGAGACTGCTCAGGAAGCAGGAAATAAGGGGATCGGATTTGGGCCAGTGGGATGGGGATGAAGATTGTCTAAGACCTGACATTACTAGGATGGGGAGGGATGAGGCAGTGGGGAGAAGGGACTTTACAAGCAGAAGGATGACAGCATAAGAGGGGGGTCCAGTAGACTCCAAACTCTTGGAGGGCAGGGACTGTGCCCCCATTTGGTATCCTCAACGCCTGGCCCAGCGTCTGGACATCCTAAGTGCTTGAGGAATGTTTGCCAAAGAAATGGATGCGTTCGGTTTTGCACATGGTGAATTTGACATACCAGTTGAAACAGGGAGGGGAAAATTCAAGCTTGTCATTTGGTAGATAGAGTTTGGGGTTAGAAATCTCAATGGCGTGTTCATTTCCAGAGTGATTACAGGTCAAGTTGGAATTGATAGAGCCTAGGAAAAGGCAGAGAGGGGAGAGAAGAGGTTTGCGGGTTGAATCGTGGGGGCGCAGTTCCACGTAGGGGATGGGAGAAGGCAGAGGAGCTGGTAGGAGGCCAGCAGAGGGACTTCAGAGATGGAGGCGGGCCAGGAGGAAGGTGCAATGTCATGGAAATCAAGAGAGGAGACTGTTTCAAGGAGGAGGGGTGGGACTGCTGCCAAATGCGCAGAGGTCGCAGAGACGAAATACTGAGAGGAGCCTGTGGATTTGCTAATTAGGAGACTAACAGCAGTGTCCCCACCTGGTTAGGGCAGGAGGAGGTGAGGGGAGCCTACTCCGGGCAAAGAACCTCAGAAGGGAAGGAGTCGGTGTACTTGTGCATGTGTGTATGTGGGCATACCCTCTTGCACTCTTCACAGTTGGGTGGACCTGGTCGGGCTCCGAGAGAGATAGAATAAAAACAAAACAAAACAAAACAAAACAAAACAGGGGGCGCCCGGCTGGCTCCGTCGGTGAGCGTGCAACTCTTGATCTCAGGGTTGTGAGTTCGAGCCCCACACTGGGTATCAAGATTACTGAAAAATAATCTTTCAGCAAACAAGCAAAAACAAAAAGCTGGGGGAGAGGTTCGCATGTCAGGGTTTGCAAGTGGGGAGATGGCTAGACATGGGGTAGAAGAGAGATGGCCCAGGAAAGGGGAGAGTAACCCTTCTTGCCAGATGAACCTTCTTTGAGGGTGGAGGGCCATGACGGCCCAGGCGGATGAGAAAGCAATGCCCAGCCCGGCCCTCAGATCCCAGGGGGGCGCTTAGTGGCTGAGGTCTCCGTGGTGCCTGCCCCTCAGCGGGGGTCGGGTGGGGAACGGGGCTTGGTCCGCTGTCCTTTAGTCCATGTGGAGTCCCACCACTGTCAGTCTCATTTATCACTGTATCCCCAAGGCCTGAATTTGTGTCTGGCACGTAGATGGCGCTCAGTAAGTACTTGTGATTGGAAATAACAGTGATAACACCACCACGTGCTAAGATCAGTTACCCACCTGCTATGTACCAGCCACTCTACGTTTATTATCTCATTTGAAACTCACAACAGCTCTTGGGTAGGTATATTATTATCCCCACTTACCAGATGAAGAAATAGGAGTTCTGAATGATTTGGTAAGTTTTCAAAGGCCGCTCAGCTAGGAAATGGTAGAAGCAGGATTGGAACCCAGATCTGTGTGACCCTGGGACTCTCACTCTTGACCACGATGATTATTACGCTGCAGGAATGTACAAGTCTGGGGTCGAGGTAACACGTGTCTGCGTTCTGTGCTACTCTGCATGTATTTGTGGGTGTCCACAGGTGCAAGCGTTTGTAGGTCCTTGTGTGTGTGTGTGTCTGTGTGTCCCTGTGTGAAGGGTGTATCTGTATTCAATTGTGTGTTCTCGTGGTTTTGTGAGCACAGATACTATTCTACATCCCATCCCCTGGTTTAAGCTTCCAGTTCATTTCTGCTTGGGGCAGTGATGGTTGAATCTAGCTCTGGTGTGTTCAGAGCTCAGGCCTGGGCCCACCTCCCCCTTCAGAGGGCCCATGAGGGGGTCTCTGCCCCCCACGGTTCTGCCCATAATTCTCCTTCCTTGTTTAAAGGGGCCAGTGAGTTTAATGATTAGTTACCGCCTTGTCGATATTCTCACCCAGGGAGAGGATGAATGTCGAGGCGCTGCCCCGCCCCCGACACACACATTCTGTGGCAGATTAAGGATGAGGAAAGGGACCCTTCAGCAAGGAGATTTGGGGGAGGGCAGCTCCAGGGAAGCTCTGCAGGGATCTTGGAAGGACCTCTCCTTGTGATTCTCTGGTTGCTTCCACAAAGGCGGTGGCCTACAAGCAGAATGATCCCCCTCCAACCACTCCTGCCCCCAGTCCTCTCCTCTCCAACTCCTCCAAGTTCTGGGAGGCAGTGAGAAGAGCGCCTCTGGTGAGGGGAGGCCCTTCTTGAGGTGGGAGCACATGCCTGTCCAAGTTCTCACGGTCACTGCTGGAAAGTAGGTATGGCGTAGGTATGTTCCTGTGTCTTTGTCAGTTTCCATTTCCATGTGCTTTGGTGACCAGCCATCCATGTAGTCAGATGTGTAACCCAGCGCATAAACATACTGGATCCTTGTGTCCCTCTGTGTTCACATGTGGCTGCATATGCCCACGACCATGTGTGTACCCACACACGTAACCATGGGCCGCACATCTGTGCTGTGTGTGTAGGGGTGTGCATATACAGATGTGTGGCTGTGGATGGCAGGGTCTGAGTCCTGCGATGTGTACCTCTGTGTCTTCAGCTGTCAAGGCCTTCTTCGCATCCTGTTCTGGGTCCCGAATCCCAATTCCACTTAGATCAGAAGCTACCCCATATCCATTTAGTGACTGGCCTTATAACATTAAATGTGTCTGGGGGCAAATTCCAAAGCACCCCCACACTTCATAGCTTCTGCTCCCTAACCACCATAACTGTGAACCCCACAACTTTGCCTTTCAGCTTCTGTCCCTCGACCTAACTTCACAGGATCTAGCCCTGGAAGAAAGGGGGAACTCGGAGGCCAGTTCCCCTATCACGATTCAGAACCTGGGGAGGGGAGCCTGGGGGTGGCCTGGGGCAGCTGAGGGGAGGGACAGGCAGGAGGAGGCAGGGAGGGACTGAGCCTGGAAGAAAAGAAATGCTGGGACTCATGTCCATCCTCCCGCAATCCCCCTGCCCCGCCACACACACACTCACACACACACACTCACACACACTCACCCTGTTGGAAGGTGACATTTGCTATTAACCTTATATTGGGCCATTTTGTAAATCAATGTCACTTACATTTAATAACAAGTGTAATCAAAGGAATTATGCAAATTTAATTTGATGCTTCTTGAATTATGCAAATCCTCGGTGCACATAATGTTCTCTGACATGTGCCCGTTGGAGAGAGAGAGAGAGAGAGAGAGAGCAAGGGAGAAAGTGGGGAGGGGCTAGGGAAGGGAGGAGGATGGGGGTGGGCTGAGACTTGGGACCGGGGGAGAGGAAGGCAGGGTGGCAGGGGGCAGCCGAGCAGCTTGGCCCAGGTGCTCTCCATCATGGGTGGAAAGGGGTGGACAGGTCTAGAACCTCCACCTTCTCCCAGATCCCCCCTCCGGCCCTAGTATTCCCTCTCCCTTGCCCACACTCAGCGTGATCTGGCTGACCATTTGTCCTCAATGTCTCCTTCTGTGAAATGGGAGTGGCCGAAAAGTGCTGACCTCTCACCGGACCAAGGCTCCTTATACAGCTTGATCTTCTCAGAGGTCAGTTTCTCAGCCCCCAACCCCCATGGCAAGGTCACCTGCTGTGGCGCTAGGCAATATGATTGCCTTTTTTTGTTCTTAATGGTCTTGAGGTCCTGGCAGAAGGAATTGCACCATCCACCAGGTGACAATAAAAACCTGCTGACCCACTCCCAGGCACACATCATGACAACCTTAACATGGTGACGATACACTTACGTTGACACTGCATTTATATCCAAGATAACACAGCCACATACACACTGTGAAAACGGTATGTATAAACATACAAGGCAATCAAACTTGGACCCCGTGACTCCCAGAGACCCACATAAAGGCGACACAGATACAGATGCTCAGGTGCACCCTTTAATACATGAGCATTTAAAATATCACCTGGACATACCTGGGCCCCAGGACATTGCTTCCTAGTGGTATACCCACCCCAACCCCTGCTGATGCTCATGGCCAAACACACACTAATACTGACATGTGAACACACAAGGTACATTCCCTAATCAGGGCACACCTTCACTGACTCTGAAAGCAAACTAAGTGGTCCAGGAAGCTCCTTAGCTGGGTCAGTGCCCCTCTTTACTGTCAGGCTCTGTCTGATGTTTATTTGGCCCTGCCTTCAATGTTGGCTGGAGTAGGGCAAAGACTGTGATGCTGAGCAGAAGTGATTCTGCAGTGAGACGGGCCAAAGTGAGGGGGAAAGACGACCCAAGCCATGAAACTCTGGATGCTGGTTCAAGCCACGAAGGGACATCTCAGGAGGTTCCATCAAGGTCCTCGGTGCAGACCAGCTCCCCCCAGACCTGCACCCATTCCACAGTCCCCACTCACCGCTAAGGTCATCACAGACTGGCCCAGGGCCCTGTCTGTGTGAGTGGGGCAGCACGATGGTGGGTCCCTCTCCCCTCAGGAGTGGGAGAAGAGACGGGCTCTGTCCCTTCCCTGAGATGTCAACACGCATCCTCAAGGGCCCTCGTGAAGAGTACAGGCCACGAACTCTGTAGGCGATAGCCACCACCATCAGCATTCACGTTACTTTCCTTTCCCATGCAAGTTCTGTCTTGGGCTCACAGATGATGTCTTCATTCTCTCTGCTCCTTTTCCAGCCCTACCCTCACGCTTCGGGTCTAGAGGCCTGTTCCTACCAAGGCATCCTCTGTATGTTAGCCGAACAGAGCGACACGGGGCTGGTGGGGCTGGGAGGATCAGGGGTCAGGGCATATCTGACCATGAGGGTGTGGTAGCGCCTGTATACTTGTGTGTAAGTGTCTCTTTGTATCCGTTGTGTGTCATTGTGTCTTCGAGTGTTTTTCTTCGTCATTACGTTATTTGCATGTCCGTGAGTTAGAGTATGGTCGTGTTTCCTGTTGCTCATCTCGGTATCAACACACCGGAGTATTTTGTTTCAACACCGTCTTCCTGTGTGTCATAGTCCGTGAATGTGTCTCCCCCTCCTCTGTGAGTCGGGATGTTCGAGTTGTCACACAATGTGTGTCCCTATGTTCTATTCCATACCACATGTGAATAGATGACTTCTTGATACGTTGCGCTTTTTACAAGGTTGAGTTGCCAAAACATGGGTGTCATCACACTGCATTAGGGTGGCATTGGTGTGTCTGCGTTGAGATAATGTGTGCCTTAATCTATCTCACTGTGTTCGAATGGCCCCCGTGTGTGTTTCCATGCTTGAGTTGTCATCGTGTGTTCTTGTGAGCAAGCAGGTTTCAGCGGGCAGAGTGTGAGTCATTATGTCTAAATTGTCACCGCAAGTATATCATTGCATCTGCATTGTTGCAACAAAAGGCTCTACGTGTTGCCAGGCTCGAGTTATCAGGGAGGATCGTTGTATCCCCTGCCTCATTGTACGTAATTGCTTTTGAGTTGATACAATAGGTATAATTGTGTCCCCTTTCTTTTAATTGTCCCCAGATTGTGAGGACATCACCAGGTTTGAATGATCCCAATGTGTCTCTGCGTATGAACTGCCATGGGTTATCTTTGTGTGACAATGTATTCGCATTTTAACAACATGGTGTGTGTCTCTCTGAGTTGGCACAGTGTACTTGCCATGACGTTTGCGCATCATGTTATCAAATGTTGACATCGTTACCATGTGTGTCTGGGTGAATCGTTGTGTTTCAATTGTCACGATGTTTGATGATATATCACTGCGTATGTGTCATGCATCTGTATTTATGTTACAATGTTACAATATGTGTCTATGACTATCATGATTAAGTTGTCACAATGTGTATTGCCATGTAGGAGGTGTTACAAAGCCTGTTTGTCACCACTGTTGAGTGCATTAACATGTTTGGATTGTCAAAATGTATCTATGTGTTGCTGTGTTGAAGCATCACAGTGTTGTTGTTTTTTTTAAAGATTTTGTTTATTTGCGAGAGAGAGACTGAGAGAGAGAGCACATGAGAGGGGGGAGCGTCGGGAGGGTCAGAGGGAGAAGCAGACTCCCCGCCGAGCAGGGAGCCCGATGCGGGACTCGATGCCAGGACTCGATGCCGGGACTCGATGTCGGGACTCGATCCCGGGACTCCAGGATCATGACCTGAGCCAAAGGCAGCTGCCCAACCGACTGAGCCACCCAGGCGCCCGCATCACAGTGTTTTATCCTGTGGGTTTGCACACTTGTGTCTTTGTGTGTGTCTGAGCGTGTTTGAGGAACCACAGTACCTGTGTGTTACCATGTTTGAGGTGTCTCTTAATACGCGTCCGACATCCTGCTTCACAGCATGTGTTCAAAAGTAAGAGGCTAAAAATGAGAGGGAAAGAAGGAGAGTTGGAGAAGGAAGGAGGCTGGGCCGTAATCCAGACGGGGTGGGATGGGGCTGGTGGGGGTGAGGGACAGAGTGGGCTCTAATTGGCCTGCAGTGAATTATTCACATGTATAATCCTCACAGAATTTCAGCGCAGGCAATACCAGTAAATGCTGTGCATGTTTAAAAGTCATTTCCATAAGTAAGTGCAATTTCTCTACTGTTTGCCCCTGTTTAATGAAGTGAAATCTTGTTTGCATTCCTCCCAATTTCCCAACGAAAGGCGCCCAACCGTTCGCACCAAAATTACACCGCCCAAATTAAAACTCGGGCTCCAAGGGAGGTGAGGGGACAGCAGCATTGGGCCCTTCTGGGAAGCCTATGGGGGGGGGGCAGGCAGGAGCTGGGCCTGGGTTTTTCAGCTCATTGCTTCCCTGTAGTTCTTGCAATTTCAAGTGTTCCCCCCACCACGTTCCCCACCCTTACTTGCCCCCATCATGTTCTTGCTCTCCTTTGCCTCCCCCTTCTTTAAAGGAATCCCTGGGGTACAGGGACTGGGCATGATGTTTGTTCGTGTATATGTAAAGGCACTCTTAAATGCATGTATATACATGGTCATCTGCGTACTTATAAAACTGTGATATACAATATACACTATGACAATTGAAATACAATGATTCACAAAAAAACACACAGTGTAACAACAAAACACAACATGTGTTTATGTACACATCCCTGCCTGTATATGTATGTGGATTTGTGGACATATCTAGCTTTATGTGTTTGGTGTATTGTGAGTATCTAAGATGGATGGTTACATAGATGATAGAGATAAAGAGAGAGAAGAGAGGAGATGGTGGGCATTGGTGTAGTTTCTCTGGTTGCCCAGTGTGGAGTACTCAGCTCTGTTGCCTAGGATCCACTGCTTTCTGAGAGGCCCACGGTCAACCCCTCACCCACCCCACAGCTGACAGCGTTGGAGCCGCAGGATCAGAGAGCTCTCTCCTTCTACTCTTTCTACACATGGCAGCGCCCTCTGGTCCTGTGGGGGCCACTGAGAGGACTGACCTTCCAGCTCCAGATCCTGTATGGCACTTGAACAGAGGTGCTCCTGAATGGGCCGGCAGGGAGCTCCTCAAGGCTCCACTCTCTCAAAGCTCCACCCCTTCCTAGGGCCCAATGGTCCCTGCACGAAGGTCACTTTATTTTATTTATTTATTTTTTTTAAGATTTTAAAATTTATTTATTTGAGAGAGAGAGTGAGAGAGAGAGAGAGAGAGAGAGCACGAGAGGGGGGAGGGGCAGAGGGAGAAGCAGACCCCCCACTGAGCAGGGAGCCCGATGCGGGACTCGATCCTGGAACTCCAGGATCATGACCTGGGCCGAAGGCAGTTGCTTAACCAACTGAGCCACCCAGGCGCCCCACCAGGGTCACTTTAGCGTGGAGTGTAAAACACGTTTGCGGATTGCCCTTATTTGGATCAGCTAGAAGAGTGTCGGGAATGGGGTGAGGCGGTGTTGAGGAGAGGAAAAGTGGTCCCACCCACCAGGGCCTCCCAGTGACCCCTGGAATCCCCACTAAAGGCTCCTGAGGTCTTAGAATTCTGAGAGCCCAGGCTCTGGAGGCAAAAGAGTGGTGTTGTGTCCCTGCGTGAGGTTGTGTGTCTTTGGTCTCTGTGGATAGAACCACCCTCACCAGTTCAATCATCTGCTGCCACCTTCTTCTAGTTACCAGTCAGCCTGAATAGGACAGATAAATAAGTGACATGGCTACAATGATACTGTCACCCGCATATTCACAGACATTAAGACCCCCACCTTCTCCTCAACACGTCACTACAGGAAGTTGATGGACTGGCTGGAAGAGGTTCAGCTGTCCACTGAAGGTCTGGTGGAGAGAATCATTCAGAGGTGAAATCCTAAGGAAAGGAATTCAGGATGGGTAAGAAAGGGATCAGTTGATCAAAGAGTCGGGGGCCCTTGGAGAGGTCTTCTTCTCTCACACCTCTCTGATGTCCTTGGGAGGTGGACATCCGGGCACAGGGGCAAAGTGTCATCCTGGTCACAACCTCCCCACCTTCTCTTTTCCCCCGTATGCATTCTGCTATTGATGTAATCAGCCTCAAGCACAGCTCTGACTTCTGCTTCCACAGTTTAGAAACCATGCGTGGCTCCCCACTGCCCAAAGAATAAAGTCCATAATCCTTCTGCTTTCAGGCAAAACAAGCCCTTTCAAGAGGACATTCCCTTCCCCTTCAACTTGCTTTTCAAGCCTTGGCTCCCAATGATGCTCCCCCACCCCCTCAATACACCTCCTAAGCCCCATCCAAGCAAGTAGGGAAACTAAGTATTTCCCCAACCTCCTCCATGTTTCCCCTCTTCCGCACTTTTGTCCACGCTCTTCCTTCTGCCTCACGTGCCACCATTAGCCTCTCCCACACCCCAATTTCTGCCTGGAAGAGTCCTACGGATCATCAGACCCAGGTTTGTTGCTGCTTTCTCCAAGATTTTCATGCTCGTCCCCCCATGACTACTACCAGTAGCACCTGCAGCATGGTTTCTCTGTCTCTGGGATATGAATTTTTTGGTCCCTTCTCTTTGCTTGCTGGGGACCAGTCTTTTGAGCACCAGGTTTTGAACATTCCTGAGTGAGGGTAGGGAGCCACTCATAAAGGCTTTGTGGATGAGCTGATGGTTGACTGCAGGAGCATGTGTGGAGAGTTAGGATGGGTTTGAGTGCATGTGTTGGGGGTAGAGCTCAAGTTTGGAGCTCCTCTCCCTATCCTAACCCAGCACAATCAAACCCCAGCTCCAGTTCTCCATGGCCCCCATCTTTATCTTGTTTTTCTCTCTGTGGCAGCAGGAACTGTCCACTCCATGCCCTTGGCAGGAGAGGTTAGGGGCTTTCTGCTAGCGGAGAGGTCCCCATCCCCATGAGGGAGACTCTGGATGGAACTGACCCCATCCTGCCCCCAGGAAACTCTGTCAGTATTATCCAGGCTGCTACTTTCATTAGTAAGGTCCTTCTTCTTAATAGGGGAAGACTGCAGTTAATGTGATGACAGCCCCACTTCTTCTCTCCCGGGCCTGCCTTCCATATTAGCTACACCATTCCTCCCACCAGGGATTCCCCAGGCCTATCAGGAGACCCTCCACCATATCCCCTTAGCCTCCAAGTCCCTCTCACTGATTTCCTCCATTAGCCACTCCCGGTCCTTCTGTTACCCGCCCCCACCCCCGCCATTTAACCCACTCTCATTGAAGAGCCACCACCATATCTCCATTAGCCCTTCTTGCCTCCTCTCTTCTTTTCTTCTCATTATCTCACAGAACCCCCTTCCCTCCGACCTCTTCCCCCATCCCCACAGACATCCCCTGGCCAGTCCCGAAGTCCTCGCAGTCAAAATCCACAGGAAGAGGCCTCCAGCTCCATTTCTAGGTACAACCTCAGGCCCCACCGCCTTCCCAAGCAGGGCTGGACATCCTCCGCTAGGTGCCTGGGGCAGGGGTTGAGGGGTCGGGATGGGTTCCAGACAGGAAGGAGGCGTGGACTTCAATCTGGAAGGTCTCTGTGGGCCCTTCCCCCTCCCCTTAGCAAGTCTGGGAACTCGGCCCGAGCCCGCTCCTCGCTCCCCCGCCCTCGCCTCTCCGCGCTTTCATCAGAATTCAATTTCCGCCGGTAAGTGACTCCGCGGGCCCCTGATCCTTCCCTTGATGAATGAGCCGCCCGGCCCGGCCCCGTCCGTCACCGTCACCCTCGCCTCGGCCCGGGCCGCTGCCGCCCCAGCCTGGGCCCCTCCAACGAAGCCGGCCCGACCCCCCAGAGCTCCCACCCGGAGCCCCGCCGCCCGCGTCCCTTCGCGTTCCTCCCCCACTTCCAGCAGCCCGCCCCACCCCCATCCCCGCGTGGCTTTCTCGGGCCGAGTCTCTGTCTCGCTCTGTGTGACTATCTCTCCCTGTCTCTGCTCTCGCTCGCTCTCTGTCGCTCTCTTTCTCTTCCCCTCCCTCCCTCCCTCCTTCCTCCTTCTCTCCCTCTCTCTCTCTCTAACACCTCTATTCATCTCTGGGAGCAACATCATTTATTTTGCACTTCCCAGATAATTTACTTTTTTTCCCTTCTACAGGAATTCTCCATTTCCCTATAAAATGAAAATTCATCTAGAATTACATCTTATGTCATCATTATGTTTATTAAGCGTGGATGATGTATATGAACAGGACGGGCTTGCTGCTGAGTGCTTAATGGTGCATAAGATTAAGCCGAGGCTCTCAGCTGCGCAGCGACTCCCCTCCGGTTCCCATGTTGTCGAGGCATGCTGGGAGTACAAGTTCCGAGCGCACGGCCAGGTGAACGCGCCGCCGCCGTCGCCGCGCGCCCCCCTCCCCCTCCCGGGGCCCGCCGGGCCCACCCCGCCCGCCTGGGGGCGCCAGCGCGGCCCGCGCCTCCCACATAACCCCGCGCGCACCCCGGCTGGGGGCCGCCTGGCCCCCGGGTCGCCCTCGTCGCCCCCCCGTCCCCCCCTCCCGAAGCTCCGCGCCTGGATCGCGCGCCCCCCGGGACCCCGTCCTCCTCCTGGGTCTCCCCCCACCCCCCGCCCCCAGCCCTGGAAGCTGCGAGCGCCCCTCCCGCCCCTCCCGCCCCTCCTTGCTGCCCGTCAAGCTGGGTTTCTGCCCCTGGTTCTCGCTCTGCGGCCCGCCTCCCTTTCCCTCGGTCGTATTTCTTGGCGCTCTTGTCTTTCTGTCTGTCACTCTGCGTCTCAGTCTGCCTCGAGCCCTCCCCTGTCTCTCTCGCTCTCCCCGGCTTCGCCGTGTCTCTGCGTGTGTCCCTCTCTAACTCTCTGGCTCTCCCAGGCTGCGTCCGTCCGTCTGTCCGTCCGTGCGTCCGTCCGCCTCGCGCGGTCTCCCTGGGTCCCCCTCTCCCCCCTCTCTTCCCTCTCCCGGCGCTGGCGGCCACCGCACTGCAGCGCGGCACCAGCAGTCTATGACAAAAACATTATCCTTCTGCTGCTAAACAATCCAATAAACCTCTCCACAGGGAGAAAGTTAACCTCTTGTCTCTTCGGCTGATGCCTTCCCGCCCACGTGACTGCTGCCACAGTAAATTCAAATCATTAGTCTCCTCACCCCATCAAAAAACTTCTATTAGTAATGGAGACCTCGCCGGAGACCTTCCGCGGAGAGCGCTGCCTTCCCAATTCCCAGTGGAAAAATTCTGCGCGAAAAACTAATTCTACTTTTAATAATCTGTCATCAGGACCAGAGGCAGTCATAAATTATATGGGAGCGCGTGCGAGAGCGCGCCACAAGAGGGAAATCAGGGCGAAAAATCAAAGCCCAAGTTTGACAAACTTTCCTGAAGATAAATAATAACTTACAAACAGGATTAGTTGTAAAGTCACGCTCGGGCGCGCAGCCACGGCGGCAATCACGTCTGCCGAGGGCCGCCACCGCGAGGCACCTGTCACCGGCCGCCACCGCCTCCGAGCCTTCCTCCCCGTCCTCCTCCGAGCCTTCCTCCCCTTGCCCTCCTCCCTTCTCCTCTTCCTCACCGTCCAGCCTTCCTCTTCCCTTCCCTCCTCTTCCTCCTGCTCTTCTTCCTCCTACTCAGGCTCATTTTTCTCCTCCTCCCCTCCTTCCTCCTCCTCTTCTTCCTCTTCCTAGCCTTCTCTCCCATCCTCCCCGGGCCTGCGGTAGGGCCACGGATCCTGATTCCCACCCTCCCCCATCCCACCACTGAGGGTCCCCAGCTGCCAGGACCAAGGTCAGAGGAGGGTGAGAGGATACACGGGAGCACCACCCGTCGGGGCTATGACCTCGAGGGGGGGCTCAGTATGTAAAGGGGAGTGTGCGTGCGGCCCAGGAGCCCTTCCTGCGGCCTCCCCTGCCTTGTGGCCCTGTCCTAAATCTCCCCGTTCCCCGCCCGCACCCCAACGGAGGGAGACTGGCGCGGGCAGTGGGTGGGTGGGGGCATAGTCCAACCCCTAAGTTTATTTGTCTGTGTTAGTGTACGGTGGTGGCGGGTCCCTCCGCCAGCCCAGAGGCCGCCCCCACCCCCTCCAGAGCCACCCTCCCCCACCCCACCCCGCCCTCGCCCCGCACAATCTCGGCGCTGACAGCCGAGCGGGTGATAAATGCCGGCGACGCGGGGAAGGAATTGCGCAAAATAAAGAAGCATGTTCCAACAAGTCCTGTCAGGATTGTATTGATTTAATCATCTGCAGAAATACACATTCTGGATTACTGTAGCGTGCCGGGCCGGGGGAAGGGGCGGGCCGGCCTGCGAGGGCCGTGAAGGGAGGGGCGGAGCTGTGGAGGGAGGGGCGGGCAGAGCCGGGAACGGCTCCGCCCCCACCCCCAAGCCCGGCCCTTCGGCCTCTAGGCTGGGCCAGAAACTTCCGGGGGTTGGTGGGGGAGGTGGTTCTTACCAAAGAGGTTCTGCAGCGGGGTCGTTTTGCACCACTGGGCACCTACTCCTGCACCAGCCTCGCGAGGTGGGCCCGCTGTCCTTCGACCCTCGGAAAGGCTGCATCGGGCGGTCAAGGACTCTCCGGAGCCAGACGCGCCTCAGGACGGGGGTGGGGGTGGGGTAGGAGGGTGAGGAGAGGAGATGGAAAGGAGAGTAAAGGCCCAGGATGGGGCCTCTCCAGCCTTGCGAGGGTTTTAGGGTGGTTCCATTCCCCCATCATCTCTTACCCAGGCAAGACCTGGGCTGCCAGGTTTGGGGGTACGTGGAGGGACGCTGGGCACTCCGGTACCACCTCCTCACAGGACTAACCTGTACCCGCAGCTACTTCGGAGGCAGGGGTGAATGAGAGCCCCTTCAGGCAGCCCTCGGGGATCTGAGCTTGGACTTCTTGGGTGCTCAGTAAAGATTAAACCAACCAACAAACAGTATAACTTCTGACTCTTGTCCCGTAATCCAGGCTCAGAGCCCCAGGTGAGGACTTGGGGCAGGTTTGGATTTTCTTTTATTTGAAAACCTGGCCCTTTAAAAGAAACATACCCTAGAAGGGGAGGTGGGGGGAGTGGCAAAGACAGGGAGATTGTGCAACGCCTGAGAGTGGGGGAACCCAAAGGGAAATGGGGGAATAAAAGGGAAAAAAGAAAGTCATTTATTTAATGATTGATTTGACATGTTTTAGGGGCACCTAGCTGGCTTAGTCGGTAAGAGCTTGTGACTCTTGATCTCAGGTTCCTGCGTTCAAGCCCCACCTTGAGCTTAGAGCTTGCTTTAAAAAAGAAGCATGTTTTATCTTCCAGGATCCAGTAACCTAAGGAGGTTATTACTATTAATACACCCCGCTTTAGGAATGAGAAAATGGAGGTTCCAGAGGTTGAGTGATTAACTCAAGGTCCCAGTGTTGGTAAGTTGGGAAGCCTAGTTTGGAGGCCAGGTCTCTCCAACCTCTCCCATAGGCCTTTGGGAGAGACCACTGTGGGTTTAAGAACTGGATAGTGGTAGTGGTGAGGCAGTGTGAGAAGCCCAGGGATAGGTTGCCTGGCTGACTCAGTTGGTAGAGCACGCAACTCTTGATCTCTGGGTTGTAAGTTCCAGCCCCACGTTGGGTGTAGAGATTACTTAAAAATTAAAAAAAAAAAAAAAAAGAGAAGAAGCAGAGGGTGACCTGGTGAGCAATGAACCTGTCCATCCCAAAGAGAATTTGGGGGAGGGGTTCAGAAAACTATAGAGAAGGGCTCTGTCCAGTGTATGTATGGTGGGGGTTGGGGGGGCATCACCAGGGAATAACCTTAGGCAATGTTTCTATAGGCGCCATCAGTGCATTAATCCTGCCTTGGGGGAAGGGGACATGGTGGGGGGGGGGCAGATGGGGGAAGAGAAATAGGGGTGAAGAATGTAGACCAGTGAAGGAGGTGGAGCTTTATCTCAAATCAGAGACTAAGCATGAAGTTACCAAGGGAGTGGGAGTGAGGCCACTGAGGGTGGGAGGGACAGACTTCATTAGAGCAGCTTCATCAGTGAGAGGCACAGCTCCTCCCTAAGTGACCCTTCACCCAATAGAAAGCCAAAAGGAATAACATAACTGGGAGCACAAGTATGACAGGAGATCCTGCAAGACGGACAGACCCTGGGGTCCCAATGGATCACAAGCAGAATTGGATAACTGAACAGGACTGAGAATGGGAAATGAAAATGCACTTTATTTCTTTGTATGGTGGGAGGAGGGAGATCAGGAAAATGGGGTGATAGAGGGGATAGAGGACAGAACGGAGCAGGAGACTTTTCTCTGAGAGGGATGAGGCATCTGCCCCAATCAGTTGTGAGAAAGATAGTAGCTCACCCGTTTCTCCCCATCTGCACCCATTCTGCCTCCACAGGAGCTTTCTTGTGCCGGCCCCCAACCCCCCCCCATCAACCCAGGAGGGATAAAAACACAAATTTACTTAATCAACAAACATTTTTATAGAGCTTACTCTGCACAAGGCACTGTTCCAAGCACTTTATGCATACTATTTCACTCCTCCATAACAAGGCAATGAGATGGATAATAGCATATCTCCATTTTACAGAACAGAACACTAGAGGCACAGAGAGCTTTATTTGCTCAAGGTCATGCAGTTAGGGGTGGTGACACAGATTGAACCCAAGCATACTCCCACTCCCTATACTCAGAGCTCTCAGTGCCAACAATGACTGGGAGTCAAGGCACAGGGACCTAGCTCTGGTCCTACCAGCATCATGTTTTAGGATTTTGGCCAAGACCCTTGCCGCTCTGGGCCTCAGTTTCCACATCTGTGAAAAACGAGAGGAGCGGGCCAATGCTCTCCTAAATCCCTTCCAGACCCAAAGCTGCAATATGCGATTCCTTCCCCACGGCCCCCTGCTCCCTGCCCCCTCCCGCACCGTATCCGCTTCCAACCCTCAGCCCCAGTCCCACGAGGAGCCTCGCACTCGCCTACCCCGCCCGCTCCCCGCGGGCCCGCGCGTGACTTTAGCGCGCGCGGCTCGGCCCAGAAGGTCACCTCCTTCATCAGGGATTCTATTTGCATCCGGAATCGCATGTACATGAAAAATGTGTCCGCGTGCGGCCCCGACTGCAGACGCAGATGAAATTCTGTGCCGAGCCTGATGCGCGGTAACCTTTGCAGATGGCGCCGCTATTGCTGAGAAATGGATTGCTTAATAAAGCGTATCATCCGGCATATTTGCTGCTTGGCTAGCCAAATAGAAGTTGTTTTTTGCACAAATTTCCTTGTCAAATTTGTCAATGTTCATGTCATTTTTGCTTTAGGTCACAGAGCAAGGTGCAAATTCCTGGCATCTTTACTAGTTGCAGCCAATTTCGGCGATTTCGGCGGTGACGGGGATTCTCCGAGGAGTCGCGTGCCCGCGCGCGCCCGCCTGTCGGCCCCAGCAAAGCGCGGCCCCGACACCTCCTCCAGGAAGCCCGCGGGGGCCCCGACTTGGGTTTGGAAGGAAAGGCTCCAGGCTGGAGGGCGGAGGATATCTCCCTTTCAAAGCATCCTAGACCAAGCAAGTTGGAGGGTAGGGGTGGGAATAGGGGGGCTCCAATCTAACTCTCCCTGTACCACCCCCTCTCCCAAGCAGTGGCTCTTTTTCCTTCTTTTGCCTCCTCTGACCGTACAGTGGAAACTGGGGAATAACGTGAGAAAGGGAGCCCTGTTCTCCTTTCATATGCCTCCCAATGCCCCAAGACTCCACCAACACCCATTCCAAAGTCAGACTTATCTCTTCCCCCCCTACAAGAGATTTCCTGAAAGCCGGGGGAGTGGGTGGAGATTAGTGCTCCATTCCCTCCTTCCACAGGCTCCATACCCACTTTGAGGGATGCCAGGTTGCTCCACTTCCCCCAGGGGAATAGTGGATAAACAGACGTATGCGGAACAGGTGAGGATGCAAACGAGCACACCTTCTTGAGGGGGTATAAAAAGCTGGTCACTCTGCCTAGATTTCCACCATTTGAGCTTCAGCCATTGGGGTAGACCAGGCCCCCTCCAGGCTAATTTTATTTAAAAATTGATTGTCCTAAGGGGTCACTCGGGAGCTTGGGCAGTCCAGAGCTCAGTGTGGAGGAGTTTATCAGATTATTTTCACCCAGCAAGTCAACAGCCAGCACTGGGAAGTGCTTCCAGGTGCCCTTTGCCTGGATTATCTCATGAAATTTCAACAACTCCATGAGACATTTACCAATATTATCCCCCATTTTACAGATGCAAGAACAGCTCTAGGAGATGTCCCCACTTGGAGAGTTTGGATAAGACTCTTGGACCTGTGAGGATAGGTAGGTGGACTGATGCTGGGAGGCACAAGGGAGAGGGAGGAGGAGGGCTAAGGGGCAGGGAGAGGGTATTGGTGAAGCAGTCCTGACAGTGTTACTGAAAGCCTGTAGGTGGTGTGAGAGGAGAGGAGCAGATATGGGGGAGAAGGGGCTGTGGACAAGGTTCTTTATGTGAATTATGTATGAGAACAGGCAGAAGATTTGGGACATGTATGGGCAAATAGGTGCTGGGGACAGGACTATGGGAAAAGGGCATATGGTGGACAGGAGTCTGAATAAGACATAAAAGGGACAGGTATGGGGAAAGGGCATGAGGGCAGGTGTAGGGGGCAGGCAAGTGGGGAAGGAGTAAGAGGGCTGGTGTGTGGAGTCAAGCATGGGTGTGGGTATGTGGGGACAGGTATGAGAGTCAGGAACATGAAAAGGGTGTGAGGGGTCAGGTGAATGGTGACATTAAGCTCCAAGAGGCTGGCTATGTCTGTGTTGGCTGCTGTATTCCCAGGTCAAAGCGCAGTGCCTGGCACACGGTAGGAGCTCAGGACATATTTGCATAAGGACTAGAGGGGGAGAGAGGTTGGTGGGGGACAGGTGCTGTCCAAGGTCTGTTGTCGCGCTGGAGGGGAGGGGTAGATATATCATGAGTTATTCTAGGGGAGTTTGGATTCTCCCTTCAGCCTCTGCAGCACTGGGGCATGCTAGGGAATGGTCAGGCCTGCTCCCCCCACCCCAACAGGAGGCCAGCCCGGGATGGGAGCCCAGTGAGCCCAGTGGGGGCTGCAGAGCACTGGATGATGGCGGGTGGGGGGGTGGGGGTGGGGGAGGACTGCCGTCAGATTATTAATGGCCATGCGTTGACTCAATTAAATCCAGCCTGCTTTTGTTGGCAGGCCTCCGCAATTATGCATCTCATTACGGGCGGCCGCCCAAATGCATCCTGGGAGGAGACCAGAACTCCAAATTAACTTTTCTTGGCGCTGCGGGGGCTGGTTGGCCGACACTGCCTGCATAGCAGCCAATCAGTGTTGGCTCCAAGGGGGGCGGGGTCAAAGGAAGGGCGAAGGTGGGGGGAGGGTAGGCTGTCTGGTGGGAGGAGGGTCTAGGCAAGATAGGCTGGGGATCTCCATGTCCATCCAGAATTTAAGTCCTAAGCCCCCATCCTCACCAAGCAGCCTGCCTGGGTGTTTGGGCTGTCTTGGAAGGAGTCTTAGCCCTGCCCTTACTCCCTCTGTGGGCAAGGTCACCTCAACACTGAGCACAGAGAACCAGGGGTCCCAGGTCCCATTGGATCCCCACCTCCTCATCCATGCATGACCTGCAGGACTGCACCAAACCTACAAGAGCCCTGGAAGGTAAAGGGCAGAGGTGCAAAGAGAGCATCCTTCTGGATGGGGGGAGACCACACTGGGGGTTGGCCAGCCCAGCTCCTGTCCTGCTGGGTGTTGCCTGTATGTCAGGGTGTGTGTGTGTGTGTGTGTGTGTGTGTGCGCGCGCGCGCGCACGCCTGCTCACAGCCTGCCTCAGCAGTTACACCACCAGCATAAAGCGCTTCATTAACCTGTCAATCAAAGCTCGCTTCTCTCCAGCTCTCATGCTCTGCCCTCCAACAGCCCATATGTATGTGTGCTCCCGCATGTTGTGCCATCCTGGGGCCACTTGGCATGGCCCAGCCTTTCCCTACACAAACGTGGCTCCTATTGCCTCCACTGGAAACCCTAAACATTCAGGCCTTACCCAGAAGGGTCTGGGGCCCAGTACTCCCTGTGTGTGATATGTGTGTATATAGAACGTTACCTTATTGTGTGAATGGCCTTGCTCCAAGCCATGCATTCATGAGATGGCTGTTCCGAAAATTAGAGCAGCCTGGACTGGTATGAGGAGATCTAGTTCTGAGCTGTGTGACATTGGACTTGTCACTTCCCCTCTGTGTTAGGTAATCTAGTTTGGACTCGATGATCTCTGATGTTCTTCCTCCTTCCAGCCTTCTGAGTTCAGGTAAGTGTGGCTGATTCTTGACCTTCAAAACTGGCCGTGTGTGTGTGGATGCGTGTGTCCTTCCTCAGCGGTTTTCCCTCCCTGGGAGGCAAGAGGTGCAGGGGCAAGAGGCTGGTGCAGCAGGCCACCAAAGCCCAGAGGCTGCTCCCAACCTGGAAGGGTGTGCCTTTCTGAGATGCCACATGGCACCGTCGGCCAGAGTCCACTCAGAGAAACAGGCGCACTCGCTCTCTCTGACCAAACTCCTGCGGGGCTGCAGATGTGTGTGTCTAAGGTGGGCACCATGTGTACCCCAAGCAGGCGATGCCCACTTTGTAGACACATGCCCTCTACACTCAGGGTCACCTGAAGATTCCAAACTTCCCAGTCGTGGGGTCTTGGCCTTACTCCCACCTGCCAGGCCCATCAGTAGGGGAAAGAGGGGATGTTTTTCACAACAGGGGAGGGCTCTGTTCACCCCACTTGTGGTTTCTTTATTGTGTGTTAATGAAACCCTGTTTCTTCTTGGGCGTTTAATTCTTTCCATCTATTATGTTTAGACAACTCATTAACAATCATTCGTTATAATTAGACTTCAATTTTAGGCTCCTTTCTCAGGGCAGGCAATGCAGAGCTCTTATACATATTTACATCACAAACTGCTTCCAGATCTCCGGGTGCCACCCTTGCCCTGTCCCACTCTAGCTCTTGTTCCTCCTTTTCTCTTCTTCCTTCCCACGCCTCTGCCCGTGCCCTGTTCCAATGCAGGAGTGAAGCGGAGAAAGGGGAGCTGAAGTGTGTGCATAAAGGGAAGGGCGCTCAAATCCTGCTGCTGTCCAGGTCCCGCTGGCTTGGGCTTGGCCCTCACTGAATGACACTGATGTGCCGGTAGGGAGGGCGGGCTTCCCTGGAAACAGATGCTTATCCATGATCATGAAAGAGTGGCACCAGGCTCTCATGCCCTCCAATTCCCCCTGCACCCCTCCCCTAGGCTGCTGCATCCTGGGCTGTTCCCAGGCGGATTCACAGACACGCAGAAATGCTCACATGGACACACTTACACAACTGTGTACACCAGACTCAACCTCTGAGGGGATGGTGGAAGGAGGCTCTTGTGAGGATTTTTCTGTTTCTGTTTCTAAACAGAAACTGGTTCCCACTATCACAAGTCCCCCCAAATTCCTTTCAGTTTAAGGACTACTATCACTCTCAGTCTTTACTTGCAAAATCATAGGATCTCTATTTGATGAATGAATGTCTGCTGAGAGAATGAATGAATGAGTTTTAGAGGAAATGGCATAGGTTAGACAGAATTGATTCAAATCCCAACTCTGTAACTGACTAGCCATGTGACCTTGGCACCTGATTTAACCTCTTTGAGCCTCAGTTTACTCATCTGTAAAATGAGGATGTCTACCTTCCAGGGGTTTTGTGAGGAGATAGCTAAAAATGTAAGGTACTTGGCATTTTATAGGTACTAGACCTGTGGTAGCTATAATAATATGAGTGAATAATTATATTAATAATCCATGAATAACTAGGATAATCATCCCAGGAAGGGCCTCATGGGTCATTCTGTGCAACTTCTCTTCCAGTGGGGCAGCCTTTTCTATAGCATCCTCAGTGGGCACTGTTGAGTATGCTGGTGGTGGGGAGCACAGCGCTGGCCCTTCCATTCTTGGTCAGGTCTCATTCCAAGAAGGGTTTTCCTTAGATCTGTTACAATCAGCCTTCTTGCAACCCTGGATCTGGCCTCCTGAGCCTCTGGGAATCTCCCCCTGCTCCTCGGTGGATGCTCTGGGAAGCCCCCATCACGAAGTAGAGAAGAGGGCAGGACAGAGGGCAAACGCCACGATGGGATATGACCTTTGGGAGGAGGCAGAGAGGCTGATGGGAGAGCCAGGAGATGGGGTATGGCTGGACCTCTCAGAGGCTGTGGGAACCAGAGGGAGCCACAGGAGGGGAGACAGAGACAGAGAGGGGACACCGGGGGAGAAGGATTTTCTATCAACAAAACAGCAGGACAAATTCTGGCTGGTCTCTGGAAACATCTTCATCCGGTGCCTGAGGCCAGCTCTGAGCTCTTTTTAGCTCATTACTGGCAATTAGTCCTCTGGGCCCCGCCTGGGGGAGGGGGGGCACTATTAGCTCTCACTCCCCTGGACACACACACACACACACCATGAATCAAGTTGACAACTTTGCCCAGGCCTGCCCTCCTTGCCCTGCTCTGTGTGTGAGTGGGATGCACGTTTCTACGTGGATGAGGTGTATGAATGCACGTGCATCACATGAAGATGTCACAGGGCAGAATGCGAATGCACATGTACATCCCCATGTAAATGTGAGATTGTACAAAGGAGCAGACAGTATATGTCCACTTGAAGGGGTATGTATATTTGCACGCCCTGTGGGGGGATATGTGAACATATAAATGAGCCTATGAGGATAGAAAGGATATGTGTACACATGTTGGGGACAGGCGCTGAGAGAGGATGGACTGGATGTGGGGACCCATGACCGCTCATGTGCCTTCCCTTTCTTAGGTGTCCTGGCCCAGATGACTGATCTGGGGGGCTGGGTTTCAGGAGATAGAAAGGAAAAGACAGATCCTGGAGTTCCTGCTTCAGCTGCATCTCAGAAGGGCTGCTGTTCTTTAGGGGGCCCCTTCCTCTGAGAAAAATAGGGACCCTACTGAGGTTGAGGTGATTCTGGGGAGGAACACCCAGAATTTTCTCCCCGCCAAACCCTTTCTTTCCCAGGTGCTTTAGCCCAGCACTGTCCAATAGAAGTATAATATGAGCCATAAATGCAATTTAAATTTTCTCGTGGCTACATGTTTTAAAACATAAAAAGAGGGGGCACCTGTGTGGCGTCTGACGAGTTCGGCTCAGGACATGATCTCAGGGTTGTGAGATCAAGCCCCTTGTTGGGCTCTGCACTGGGCATGGAGCCTGCTTAAGAGTCTCTCTCTGCCCCTCCCCCCACCTCTTAAAAAAAAAAAAGACCTTTAGGGACACCTGGGGTGGCTCAGCCGGTTAAGCTACACATTCTTGATTTTGGCTCAGGTCATGATCTCCGTGTTGTGAGATCGAGCTCTCATCCCTCCGCCCCGACTGGGGCTCCACACTCAGTGTGGAGTCTGCTTGAGATTTTTTCCCCTCCTCCTCCCTCCCCCTCTGTTTCTCCCCCCATCAAATAAGTAAATAAATAAATGAAATCTTTAAAACAAAAAGTAAAATGAAACAGGTGAAATCAATTGATTTAGTTTTTATTTTATTTATTTATTTTTAAAGATTTTATTTATTTGACAGAGTGAGAGAGCACAAGCGGTGGGAGCGGCACGCGAGGGAGAGGGAGAAGGCGGCTCCCCGCTGAGCAGAGAGCCTGACATGGGGCTCCGTCCCAGGACCCCAGGATCACAACCTGAGCCAAAGGCAGATGCTTAACCGTCTGAGCTACCCAGGCACCCCTAGTTTTTATTTTAATTTCATTAAATTTTAAATTAATATTTAAACATTTAAAATTTAAATAAGTATTTAAAATATAGCCAAAATATCATCTTAACATGTAGCCAGTATTTTTAGAGTATTAATGAGACATTATACGTTCTTTTTCATTACTAAATCTTCAAAAATCACTGGGCATTGTTCACTAGCAGCACATCTCCATTGATATTGACCACATTTCAAGTGCTCAATGGCCATATGTGGCGAGTGGCTCCCATACTGGGCAAGACGGATCCAGAGTTTGGCTTAGCTGGTTCCCCCCCCACACCCCCCACCCCCGCCCCAAGCCAGTGAAGTGCGTTGCAGTGTGCCGGTGGGGGGGAGCAGGGAGAAGCCAGGGTTGGAATCAGTGGCGCTCTTCATTCTCACACGATCTCAGACCCCGCCCTTGCAGCGTCTTCAGGCTCCGCTCCCCACTCACTGTACCCAACTCATGGTCCCAACAGTCACAGCACAGCGGAGACCCTTGGATTCAGTCTGAGTCTTAATCTAGAAAGTTCTTCCCTTTGTCTCACTTCTGGGCTTCCTACTGCGGGGGACAATGGCTCATTCCCTTCAGTTTTGCACCTTTTTTTTTTTTTTTTAAAGGTAAGGTCTACTTCCAACGTGGAGCTTGCACTCACGACCCCGAGATCAAGGTCGCATGCCCTACCAACTGAGCCAGGCAGGCACCCCTCCCTTCAGTTTTGAAACCCTTGTGCAACCTATTCTCTTGAGCTCCCCCAGCCCCAGTCCCCATCCCATTTCATCTAAGAGGCTTTGGGGTGAGGAGAGAAGCTTGTGGAAGCTGAAGTGGGATGAGAGATGGGAGAATGGAAGGCCTAGAAAAGCCCTAAATCTGTAGGAGGAGTGGGGAGGAGGTGGCAGGGATGGATGGACCAGGAAGTGATCACAGAATAAATGCAGAAAGTCTAGGTGACTTTTCAGCACCTTGGCCCCCTTTTCCCTTAGATTTTCAATCTCCTGAGCCTCTCAGATTTCTTGGGCCCATCTCAACCACCAACTATTTTCACCCCATCCCTTTATTTGCCTCACCCCTCAGCATCTTATCACCTCCACTTCTTGGTCTCTGTGTCTCTCTCCTGGCAGCTTTTCAGCCCTTCACCTCCTCAGTTCACTTCCTGCTCCCACTCATCATCTTCCATTGACCCCCAGCCCAGTGTGCTGGGACCAGGGGGAAATTTGGGGAGTGGAGACTTGGAATGAGGGGTGAGGGCCTGAGCTGGCAGCATCTCCAGGAGAGAGAAGGAAGCAAGACCCTCCCAGTCCCCTCCCATCCTCTTACCCCTCCTCCCTCCCCCTCCCCCACGGGGCTGCAGTGATTCCACAGTCTCAGGGCTTGAGGGTCTCGGGGCCCCTCGCTAATGTAAGGTTATTGTAATTGATATGAAGGTAATTGATAATGTGTTACGGTGAATAATGTCTTCAATTTTCTGCTAAATCCCATTTTTGTAGCCATCTGGGCTCCTCCAACTGCCCCCCTGGGACGCTGGGTAATAGAGAGTAATTATTCTCAAGTCATTTACTTTTTCAAAGTGTTTAGTGCTTATCTGTTTTACAATTAAAATGGAAACGACCCTGATTCACTTCCTTTCTTTTTTATTTAAATAGCACTCACCCCCCCACACCCCCCACCACACACTTTCAGTCACACACACAACTACACGGGCACAAAACCCTCCAACACACACACACACACACACACACACACAGTCTCCTTGGATGCGGCAACATGTCCACATTCAAAGACACAAAAATACATGCACATTTTCTTTGTCACTCACACACACAAGCACACATTACACAACTTTACGTTTGGACAAGGGACGCAGCCTCAGTGACCTAGACAGACATACCCTTTTGCCTTTATCCTTTGTGGTAAGAAGATTGGAGGTGGACTTTGTCAGGGTGGAGGACAGGGGGAAGGAGTCACCTTCAATGTGTGTCTGAGTGTGTGAGGTGATGTTTGAATAAGGAAGGTGAGCATCTATGTGTCCACAGGAGTGTGATCTGAGTGTATATTTCAGAATGTGGGTTCATATGAGGCTGAAAGGGTGCAAATTAAAGCGGTAGTGTGAGAGCAAATTCATAGCCTTGCTTCTGTGTTTGCATGAGTTATTGGTGCAGGCAGATGTGTATGGAACTAGTGTTCATACCCAGTTACACACTAATGAAGGGCCCTGGTGTGTTGCCCCACAGCCTGGACACACATCCTCAGGAGAGTGGTGAACAGGATCCAGAGGCACCTGGCCATGCTGAGTTGGCCCAGGACCTAGAGCCTTCACCTCACACCATAAAATCGAACCCATTTTTTTTCACTGAAAATGTCACAGGAACATGTCCTATGGAGAACCAGGGGATGCAAGGGTGGGGGGAATCTGGAGGCAAAAATGGCTCACACTAACCCCTCACCCCCTCCACCTCTCCCACCTCCGAATCCCACTGACTCCGCCAAATGTCCTCCTTCCCATCCAAGGACCCCTTAACTGGCCTTGGTACTGCTTGACCCCTAACCCCCTCACCAGCCCCTCACCCAGCCCTGGTTCTGGTAGGAGGCATGGAGGAAAGAATGGCTCTCAGTGACCAGAGAGCTTCCTGCACCTCCCTTGGGCTGTTCCCCACAGGAGGTGCTCCATGGACACAGATATTATTGACAGTGGGGCGCTGACCTATGGGGAGCCAAAGGACAAGATCATACACACCCCAAATCCTTCCACATGACCAGGCATGACATCTCTCAAATGTCACACAAGCCCACAGGAGACAACTGAGCACTCATTAGGACACTTGAGTCTGGCACTTGGGTGACCTGTGGATTGGAGCTCCAGAAACCTGCTTCCCATTGTACAGATGGGGAAACTGAGTCACCGAATGGGCCTGGATGGCCATAGGGATCCACAGGGATCAAACCTGCAGCAGGCCCCGAGACCTATCTGCTTTTCCTGATGCCTACTATCCCCAGGGTCTCTAGGGGGTGAGGGGCTCTCCAAGCCTTCCACCCACTCTGCTGCTGGACAAGTGATGGGGGAAGTTGCCGGCAGAGTCCTGCTCCTAGAGGCCAAGCGCCAGCGAGCTGCCCGAGTCTCACAGGAGACCAGGCTGTCGGGCCGGCCGGAGAGAGTGGGTGTCCAGCCAGAATACTGCCTGCGCCGCGCGGCACATCTCTGGGAAAGGCCCAGGGGTTCTGCTTTTAATTTTACTTTTAAAAAACAAGAGGACGGCGTTACTGGGGGTTGGGGTCGGGGGATGTTTCTTTCTGCTTTTTCTCCTTTCTCATTTTATGGGCATCGGTGGTGGCCCTCCTTCCTTCTCTCTTGGAGTCTGTCTTTTTTGGTCTCCATGTCCGCGTCGTGCCTTTGGCCCTTTCTACCCCTCGCCGCAGCCTCCCTCCCGCGCGTCCCTGTCTGGCTGCTCTCCGAGTCCGTCTTTCCGTCCGCGGTCAGTCCTGCCGTCCCGGGCCGGCCTCGCCGGGCTCCTCCCCTTGGCTCGCCTCCACCGCTCGCTGGCTGGCTCCCCGTCTCCGCGTCTCTGTCCCCGTCTCCGCGTCTCTGTCCCCGTCTCTGCGTCTCCCTCGGTGGCTCCCTGACTCCGGCCCCTCACACCTTCGCGGAAAAGTAAACATTTAATTTTTTTTGCTGTTAATAGATTTAATGTTCATTTGTTGGTAGCCCAGGGGCAGAAACGCGTGACATTTCAAATAATTGTTGTTTCAGGGGTATCCTCTGGAGGGAAATGCGGCAAAAGTGTGGAGAAGATTTAAGCAAATGACTGTGTCAGCTTCTATTTACTCCTGACAGGATCGCCGGGGGCGCGGCTGCGAGATAACCATTAGCGGCCGCCGATAAAGCGGGGAGGCTGCATTTCTAAAGGCTCCGCGGCCATTACGGAAAGTTAGTGTGAAACATGTTAAATTATCCCCAAAGTGGAGGGAGTGGGGGAGGCGGCGGGGGAGCGGGCGCCCGGGAGAGCCGCCGCGCCTCGGCCGGGCCTGGGAGCTAGGACGTTCCGCGGCCGGCAGGGCCCTCGGACCACGCCGCGCCCGCGCCTCAGTCTTTCCGTCGGGAGGGTGGGTGCAAGGCCTCCGCCCGGCTCGTTGCCGGACCCAGCCGCCGCCACCCCCCACCCCCCCCACCCCGCCGAACCCGCCCAGGCTAACTAGACCCGCCCAAGGCCGCCGAGATCAGCCCCACGGGGTGACCAGAAAGCGACGAATTGCAGGGCTTGAGACTGTCCGGCCCCCCGCGGCGCATTACTGAACAGCTCCCTCAGGGGTGCGGGGGCCGGTGCGCCGCTGAGCTTCGTGCAGTGCCCCAGCTCACCTCTCAGATCTGCCTCCAAGTAATCCTCTTGGCCTCAGTTTCCCCACTTGTAAAATGGGAATACTATCTGTCCCACATATCTCATTCCCTGAAGGTTAGTTGAAGCAATGAGGCCAGGCAAATGTGATCTGAGAAACCATTCAATGCAGTACAAGTGAGAAGTGCTGCTACTCTTGCGCATGAGTTATTATTAACATTCTGCTGTGTGCAAAGGAAAGACCTGTGCACAAGGCCACAAGTGGATGCCCCAGTGCACGGGAAATAAGGCCCTCATCACAGTGAGTTGAGGCATCTCTCTCCCAACACTCCTAATTTCGCCTCTATTAAGCCACACTCGGGTAAAAAAACAAAAAAACAAAAACAAAAAAACCATCTCTGGGCAAGTCTGGAAATGGAAGTAGTGTTTCGGGCTAGGCCCTGCAAAAGCTACTTAACTTAGAGCCTGGCTGGCCAGAGCACTAACAGTACGGACTGAGAGCCCTGTCTTTGGAGGCGGGGACAGTGTGGAGCAGGAGGGAGGAGAAGACAGACGAGACATCCTTCCCCTTTGTGATCATGGTTATCTCCAGACAGTTTCTTCCCTCCTTTCTTAAAATAAACAAAGCTCCCCTAAATATATTGAGCTTGTAGCATCGTGGACACTATATTTTAGGCCTTGGAACCCAGTCTCTGATGCAGGGGCAATGACTCAGCGTGTCATTAATGTGACACAGTCACTCATTTCCAACACATTTTCAGGTTTCCAGGAGTTCCCCAAAATGCACCCAACATTTTTTAACCTGTCCCACGTGTCAGGCCTGCTGGAGGCAAAGGACAACCAAGACTATCTTTGCCTCCCTGGAGCTCACCATCAAGCACGGGGACTGATATCTACAACTGAGGCGGTGCCCCGGGGGGGGGGGGGGGGGGGGG
>NC_138374.1:25409780-25419187 GCF_054177405.1 Leptonychotes weddellii | reverse complement strand
TACATTGTTGCTCACTTCCACCTACCAGATGATGTCACACTCAGGCACAAGTCTTACACACCTTAATAAGGTCACTCTAGTTGAAGCAACTGCCAAGAACATTGGGGAGTAGATTCAAAATACTTGGGTTCCAGTTCTATCTCTTACTAACTGTAAGACCACAGGAAAATTATTTTCTCTGCCTCAGTTCCTGCATCTGCAATACTGGAATAGCAATTACTCCCTCCTAGGATACCTTGAGTTTAAAATGCTACAAGATATCATTATAGAAAATCTGGCATATGTGGACACTCAAAATTTGCCATTCATAATCTCACTCATAGAGATACAATACCATCACTCATATCAACCCAAAGCAAAGACAGACGCACAAACTTGCAGGCAGGCCATATCAATACACCAAGCCGTAGCCATGGTGGTGTCTGGGTGATGGGCCATCAGAGTGGTTGAGAGAAAGGGTTCTTAAGTAACTTTGGGCAAGTCACATAACAGCTCTTTTTTTTTTTTTTAAGATTTTATTTATTTGACAGAAAGAGATAGCGAGAGCAACACAAGCAGGGGGAGTGGGAGAGGGAGAAGCAGGCTTCCCGCCGAGCAGGGAGGCCGATGTGGGGCTCGATCCCAGGACCCTGGGGCCAGGACCTGAGCTGAAGGCAGACGTTTAACGACTGAGCCACCCAGGCGCCCCAACAGCTCTTTTTAAGAAAAAAAAAGTTAAAGACTTAAAAAAAAATAGAACCACAACGTTATTATCACACCTGATAAAATTGGCAATAATTCCCTAATATCAAATATCTAATCCGTATTAAAATTTTCCGTCTTTTTTTTTTTACATTTGGCTAGTTCAAATAAGGAAACAAACGAGGTTCCTCCAACAATATATTTAAATTGTTATCTCTCGCTTTTTCTTTTTAAAATGTATTAATCTCCTTTCTCTTTGAAGAACCTTGGTCATTTGTCCAGAAGAATGTCCCACATCAAGAAAAAAAATCACATTATTAAAAACTTACTTTTAATGCACAAGTAATACATGAATGTATTCTTGGTTGTTAAAAAAAGAAGAAAAGAGAAGAAACCAGACATGACAGAAAGCGAAAGTCTCCCTTGACCTTAAAAGTCGCCTGGTAATGATTTTTAGTCATGGTTATCATCCCGGCAAATGCAGAAGAGCCGCCCAGCCATGTGCGCTTTCAGCACCTCGGACAGAGGTAGCGGCCGGGCGCCCTCCCAGCCCAGCCTCGCGGGCGGATCTGTAAATAAAGCCGCCCGGCTTCCGGCGGGCCCAGCGCAGCCGGTGAAGGGGAAAGAAATCTGGGATTTTCCGAGCCGCCTGCTTCGGCAACGCGTCTGGCGGAGACAATTACCCGGATACGCTCGGGCTGGCCTCCCCCAGGCCCTGGGTCATTTCAGACCTGGGCCCCCGTCCTTGAGCAGGAAGCCGGGTCCGGTGGGGGCTAGAGCGGGTGCCTAAGTCTCCTGGGTTGGGGACTAACCAGTGGGGAGGACCACGGAAATCGCCCCGGGAGGCCTCTAGGGAACCTCCGCCCCTCACACAGCCCCCAGCAGGCACCTACCCCAGCCCTCGCCGTCCTCGGTAGTTTGGGGGGAGGGCGGGGGGGGGGAGGGGAGAGCGGCCTCCGGAAGCCGGCCCAGGGCACAATTAGCAGGGAGCGGAGACGCCCGCGAAGGCTGATTTAATTAGGTGACACGGTGCCAGGCAGGGATGCGGGGGGAGGGGAGAGCAGGGTCAAAACATTTTGTAAAAATCTGTTTGACAAACGCTGCCGCTCCCCTCGGGGCAGAGAGAGATTACGGAATCTTTGGTGTCGATCAAGGCTGGCAAGAGGCGCCAGGAGCGTGGGGCATTTCCTCCTCCTCAGCCTTTCTCTTTTGTCCAGTCCCCCAAAACAGTCCCAGGAGCCATCAGCTCCTCTGGGTTGCAGGGCTATGGGAATGGGGGAGTGGGGAGGAAAGGGGAAGATGTCTTGAGAAGGGGACTCCTAAGGGGGAACAAAGTGCTCTTGGTCTGATGCACCTCCATAACCACACCTTTACTAGTTGTCTGATCTTGGTTATTTATACTCTGCCTATACTCTAAAACAGTAAGGACCCTTACCAAGTTAATGTGAAGAGTAAAGAAAGTAAAAACACAATAGTAAGCACTTAATGGTTTATTATTATTACTATTACTTCTATTATTTTATTGCTATCAGGTGCTAGGCTAGTTGCTTATCTTTTGTTCCTACTCCTTAAAACAACTGTGTGCCATAGATACGATTACCCCCATTTTACAGATGTAGAAACTGAGACTCAGAGTTTAAGTAGCTTGCTAGGTCACTGACCTGATCAGGGGCAGATCGAGGAATTGAACCCAGGGCTGTTTGGTAGTAAAGCCTGTGTCTTTTCACCATTCTGCTGCTGAGATGCTTTAGATCCCCATCTGTAACCTCATCTTAGTTAACCTCACTGGACCCACTGACATAACTGGGCATACCTTGCTTCACCCTGTCTGGCACAACCAAACCCACCTCGGGCACCCACATGTTTGTGTGGCACTAAGAAAAAGGAGGCACGGAGCACGTGCGCATGTACATACATGCATACGTCACCAGAGACAGTCATACATGGTCACCCTCCCATAAAAAGAGGCTCCCACACTCACCACATCACTCAGAAGTAAATCAACCTGCACACAGGTACCTACCAGCCATTGGTCACATCCAGAGCACCTCATCACAAGGGAAAGGGGATAAGCATATACAGTTACATATACATAGTCAGAAACAGTTACACTCAAATTCACCAGAGAGATATATATATTAGTGTACAAATACACAAAGTATGTAACACCTTCACATACAAATAAACCAACATAGTAAGACATGAACAATTATACCATTGTCACACAGGAGGATAGTTTTTTTGCAAGGTACCATTTACACAAATACACACAGAGATACATAGTTATAACACACTCACTACCACACACAATCACACACCATCTCATAGAGAAGTATAGAAGTATAGTTACGCACTCGCTGTAACATACATAATACACCCACACTTGAGAGATGTAGCCAGGTGTAGTACGACACAGAAGAAAAAAAAAATCAGTCAATACCCAGTGCATATACTCACACTCCCTAGACACACATACACAGATCAATGGAGACAGGGAACCGTAATCTCAGAGGCATACACAAACACACACAAACACACACACACACTCACGAACATACACACACTGAATCTCTTCCTAAACCCACTGGGAAGCTGGCTCCAACCCAACAGTTTCCTGCCTCCTAAAGTCTTCAGGGCATGGGGTCAATTAACTCCCTTCCCCCCTCTTCTCCCAGCTGAGCCCGGAGCAGACAGGGGGAGGGGACCCTTGACAGTCAGTCTTGAGGACACCTGATGTAGCACCATATCCAGTCCAAGATGGGGCCAGCCACTGGGACTTGAGGGTTGTTCTCCCATCTCCCAAATTCATTCCCAGCGCCAACCCAGCCTCGTGCCCGGCATTAGCTTTTGGGAAAGGGCAAATGGATTCATCAGCAACCTCCTTTCCTGGGGAGCAAGGGCTCTCTCCTCAAACCTCTCCCCCACCTGTTGTCACCTACCTGTGCAGGTGCTTTGTCTCAGCAGCTCAGAGCTCCAGCCTGGGCAAGGTCCCGAAGGCAAGTGGGTGGAGCCAGGTTCCATCCTCTGCACCCCACAGTCCTAGCTCCCTCGGCAGCTGCCCCCTCCAGCTTCAGGCCCCCTGGGCAGCCCCCTCCCTCCCCGCCGCCTGCTCACCCAGTGCAGTGTCTCTTCTCTGAAAACCAGACTAGGGACTGGGGGGAGGGGGGAAGATCCCAGGAGAGGAAGTGGCATCTGACGGCCCCAGCACCAAACCTGGGGGGCTGCAGGGGGGAGGGAGGAGCAGGGAAGCTTCTCATTGTGTGAGGGAAATTTTATTTTTAACAGATGCTAAGGCAGATGGCGCAGAATTAACAGAAAATGGGAGAGGAAAGAGAGGAAGAACATTACTGACTCCGGAGAGAGTGGACATTAAAAAAATAAAGAATAAGGGAATGAAAACAAGTTTAAGTGCTCTCTCCGGGGGGGTGGGGGTGGGGGGGGAGGGGAGCTGAGAGGCAGAGAGGGACAGAGCAGCGTGGTGATAACCAGAGGCGTGAAATTACAAAAGTAAAATTTGTGGGACTCAGGAGGGGCTGAGAAGGCCCCAGTTTCATTGCAAAACTCACTCAGAAATTACTGATGTGATGTTTGAGCTTTTATCATTAATAATAATCGAGAGGGGAGGGGAAGACAAAAGGACTCGTGGGCTTGGGGGGTTTAAGGCGCCAGGAGAAAAGGTGCTTGAGCCGTGGGGGAGGGGGTGAGAGAAGAGTCCTCTCGGTGACGGAAAAAGGAAGGGAAGAAAGAAAAACTCAGGGAGACACGGCCGAAATGGACAAATGGAGAGACAGAGGCAGCATAGAAGAAAAGGCAGCAGAGGAAGCCAGCGGGGAGGGAGAAAGAAGGGAAGCTGCTGCGGAAGGGACAGAACAGGAGGAGGGGGCGGGAATGAACAGAAACCAAAGACAGGAGATTGGGAGACAGAACGGTTGAGACAAAGAGACAGAAGAGAACAGAGACAGAGCTGGGGAGAGAGAGAGAGCCAGAAAAACAGCACCAGAAAGGCGTACACCCTAGTGGGCAAGGAAAGTAGCTCCAAAGATGAGTGAGGAGCGGTCCAAGTGACCCAAAGCAGGGGGCTCGAAAGCACCCGGAGGGAGGGACAGAGACAAAAGAGCAGAGGCCCAGACAGCTACATGCCTGAAGAAAAAGAAAGAGCCAGGAAGAGTGAAAGACCCGACCCAGCGAGGGAGGGAAAGAGACAGAAGGAAGTAGAGGGAGAACAAAAACTAAGACAGACTTTGAAAGAGACATTTCGAAAGACAGAAACAGACCCACACCATCCCGGTGAGAAAGAGAGGTGAGGTTGGAGAGGGAGAAAGAGAAACTGAGCCCGAGGCAGAGAGACAGAGAGGCTGTGGGGGAGCCAGGCGAGAGCGCAGGAAGGGAGGAAGGGATGGGAGACAAAGAGGAATGGCCGTTTATCTCTCCTCCCAAATTAATTGAGGCTACATCAGCCTGAGCCACTAAAACGGAGCGATTATGAATGGGTTAGTCACAGGTGGAGTTAAAGGCCTTCAGAGGGATATTAGCCAAAATTGAGTGGCTTTTAATTTCGTTCTAACGAGAGACTGTGGCTGGGGAACCAGGCACCGCCTCCGCTCAGCTCTACTGCTAAACACGGCGTGGGGGCGGCCTGGGCCACTCGCCACCTGACCTGTGTGGCACAGGCAGCCAAGTGGAAATGGCCAGGCCCGAAACATGCCCGAACATGCTTGCAACATGCCTGCAACACGCCTGTGACATGGGACACAATGGTGGGTAGCCCGACGGAGAGCCAGGAGATGGGGGGAGGTGGGAGGGGAGGATGGGTCACAGTCCAAGAGGTGGTCAGGTCAGGGAGCCTGGGGCAGGGTCTGAGCAGGGCGGGATGTGGGGGAGGGCCAGAGGGGCAAGGAGATCCTGCCATCCAAAAGCCCTGCCACTGCCACAGGGTTCTCCAATCATCTCTGACCCCACTTTGAGGAAGGCACCATGGTCCAGGACTGCTTTTCTCCACTATAGAGAAACAAGGCCCTGAGGTTAAAGAGCTGTTGCCAATTTACACACAAGGAACAGTGACGCCCTGAACACTGGAAGCAGCATGGCGAGGTAGAAAGAGCACTGACACGTGAGCCCAGAGAGTCTCCACTCCCTTCCCAACTTGTGGCAGAACCCCGAGCATCACCCCTCAGGCTGGGCCTCAGTTTCCCCATCCATAAAATGGGAGTTGAAGTCTCAGGTCCCTTCCAGCTCCAATACGCCATGATCTATGCAGGTGGACTTCCTGTCTGAGGCCTTATCCAGGGGTCTTGGCTGCTATGCTCAGGACATATGGGATAGGATGTGTGACCCGGGTGAGCATTTATGACCACTAGAATAAGGTATGCGAACTGAATTTTGGGTGTCTGGCAGGTACCTGTCAAAGGAAGTGCAATGAGTTGCAAGCAGTGGGTGAGCAGGTGATAAACACGAGACGGGCCAGCCTGGATGCTGAGGCTAAAGGAGGCCAGAGAAGAGGGAAGATCAGTGCGGCCTGGGAGGGGGTGGGGCAGCAAGGGTGTGGCTTGAGGTGGGTCAGGAACGGTGGGGAGAGCTAGGAGAGTAGAGGATTTTCCCAGTGGGGACAGCAAGTTCCAAGGTGCAGAGGTGCCACCCTGGCTAGAACGGACCCGACATGGGCATATGGTGGGCAAGGGGGAGGGAGGACAGAGGGAAAATGGTAGCACCTGGTCATGCAGGGCTATGAGGGTTACAGGAGAAGGTGGAACTCCATCCTGTGGGCACGGGGTAGAGGACACACAGTTGGTTTCTGAGCAAGGGCAGGAGCAGGTTTTGGGATTTGGGGTGTTAGGGGAAGGTCACTACTGGACATGAATACAAATAGACCAGGTGAACCCAAGTGAGAGCAGGGAGGGCACAGGTACAAGGAAAGAGGGGGCAGCCTTGGTAACTGGTTAGATGTGGGTCTGAGGATAGGACAGGGCTTTGGAGAACACTGGTGCCAATAACAAAGTGGAAATGCTGGGTGGGAGCTGAGACAGACCCAAAGATGTCAGCTTGCATCCAACAGAGCAGAAAAAGGCTGAGGTTGAGGCAGCACGGTTCACTGGGAAATGCGTTCATCAAACATCTATGATATCCAGGGTTTTGTTCTGTCTCAGCCGCTAATTAGCCATGAGACCTTGGACAAGACCCTCCCCATGTCTCGGGCTCAGTTTGTCCATCTCTAAAATGTGTGAGTTGGTCTGAGCTCCTTTGAAGTTTCCCTCTCGGTGGACGGTTCGGAGACTCAGAGACAAAGTCAAGGCAGAGACCTGCATGGGAGCAGAGACAGGGACTGGCTGTAATTCTCTCTGCCCTCTGGTCCCCCGAGTCAACAGCTGCGCCCCCTCCCCCTCTCAACTCCATTAACACTCAATTAGAAGGCCTGGTGGGCGCCAGCCGGAGAGCCCCCTCCCTGCCTCGTGCATGTTCAGTCCCCATTCGAGGGTTCCTCTGATGGGCCCCCCGGGGAGAAGGCTTCACTCAAATTTATAACTGCCCCGCTGGCCTCTCCTGCCTCCTCTCTCCTCTTCCTGCCAGGGTGGAGCGCACAGGGTTGGGTGAGGACGGGTGGGGGGGCGCAGAGCCCTTGTAGGAGCCCGAGATGAAAGGGAGCTGGCCCTGGGGCAGAGGAAGTGGGAGGGGAGAGGAGAGGAAGAGCGCGTGAGAGTGTGTGAGAGAGAAAAATGACAGGCCCTGAATATTGGGCGCCCTCACTTTAAATCAAGATAAAAGACTGAAGTGGAAAATGAGAGTCCAGAGAAACCCCGGACGGCTCGGGGCGCTAATGGAAACACATGGCTGCCGGCTGCGGGCTTGTCAGCTTCCCCCGGCGCTGCCATTCCCGTCTGATAATCCGGCCTGCCATAAAATTAGACTAGCAAATACCTCCTGACAAAGATGCATGTTTCTCTCTATTGTGCCATCATAAAAAAAACTCCGCTGGTGACTCGGGGAGCCGCAAACTTCAATTTAAATTTACAGTGCTGCGGAAGGAAAGTGATATGCACTCAAAAATTTTAATAACCTATTAAGTTACGACTTCAATTTCATTTTATGAATATTTTCCTTGGGGAGCACGGCTATCACAGAGAAAGATAGAAATTTAAAAAAGATAAATAGTGCCATTAATCTCCAACATTTCTCTTCCATTATCCTTGAAAATTAGGAGTTATTTTTGTTCAGATCTTCATGTAATTAGCTCCCTCCACTTGATTCACTAGCCAGAAAATGACCATGTTCAGAAAATTAAAAATTTGTCATTAAGTGGAATTTAACATAATATCATTTATCTTTATCTATTCCCCAGCTGACAGCAGGAAGCCTTGGCTGCCTTACCGGCTGGTGTGTCAGAGAGGGGAGGGACTGCTCAGGGAGAGACACTGGGAGAGACAGAGACAGAGACCAAGGGAGGGAGAGAAGGCCAGCGGGGAGGTGGCTGGAGCCACAGTGAGGAGGGAAGGGGAGGCCAGGGAGCTGAGGTGTCAGCCATCGTGGGGAGGCAGAGGAGACTGAGGAGGCTGAGGGCAGAGGGCAGATGGACAGGAGGTGGAGGCTGCTGGGGTCAGCAGGGGCCTGGGCGGGGCCCTGAGAGCAGGGCAGATAGAGGAGTCCGGGATACAAGAGGAAAAGCCAGAGGGGGACCCCAGTAGCAGAGGCTGGAAGAAGACGGTGGCTGGAGAGCAGGGTGGAGTGAAGAAGTGACTTGAGAGACCAGAAACCCAGCAGATTTAAAGGAATTTCTAGAAATGGGGGGGGGAATGGAGAAGTCGGGGGGTCATTGCCCTCCTCACCCAGGGGGAACTAGACGCCATCGCCCTGACCATAGTCTGACTTCCAGGGAAGACACAGAGACCACAGGGGACAGCCTGGGAGCTGAGAGCAAGTGAGAAAGTGGTGAGAGCCAAGAGGCAGAGGTGGAGCGAGGCAGCTTGTGACACAGAGATGGGGAAGAAGAGAAGTGGACAGACAGACTGACAGCAGGGGTTCCTTAGTGAATTCGGCCCAGGGAGACTCCATGTTAGCAGCCCCTGACAAGCCTTTGGACTTCTCTCAAGCGCTGCATGGCTCCCTTTTCTCCCCACTCCTCTAAACAGCCCCCACCCTAGTCCCCCCAAGTCAGAAATCATCCAATAAGCCATTCAGACCTAGTCCTGGGTGGAGAGAGCTGTGGCCGAGCCTGAGAGACTGAGAGTGGATAAAGGGATTAAAGAGCGGCACATTAGTGAGAGATTTAGAGTGTAATAAACCCATTTCATAATAATATGTGCGTTGGGGCCAGCGATCCATCATCACGGGAGCCTGTCCACGGCGGGGGGAGCACTGACCTACAGGGAGGGGACCGGGACAGATGGCTAAGGTTTTTTCTCGGGGTCTTAGGATCTGGGCAAGGGGTGTAAACTAACCCCTGGGGCCAGGAGGGAGACACCAGGATTCTGAGGGTATCTTTGGCTCCAATAACTACAAGCCATCAACGAGGGGCGGGGTGCAGTAAGGGAGTCTGGGAAGAGGCCTGGGAGCCTCAGAGACTCCCTGTCCTTCTGGCCTAAGACCTTGGCAGTTAAGGGTAGAAAGATTCTAGGGGGGGATATCTCCAAGCTGCAGGGCTCACAGCTCACAGACAGGAGTCAGCCAGCTGAAGACACCCAAATAAGCCCTCTGGCCCCCCCCCATTCTGGTGTTGTCACTTATTGGCAATCTGA
>NC_138374.1:25395383-25409680 GCF_054177405.1 Leptonychotes weddellii | reverse complement strand
CCCCCCCCCCCATTTGGACCCCCACCCACAGGCCGCCTTGTGATGTCTTCCAGCTTGCTTATTGTCAAGGAGAGTTTCATCTCCCAGATGGGACTCTGAGCTTGTTCTAGGGCCAGTAGAGAAATGACGTGTTGGTTATATGATTGACTATTCGATCTGCCCTGTTAATAGGGCAAAGGAAAACATTCTCCTGCTGCTTATCCTAAGGAAACCAGCCTCAGGAATTAAAACGCATACTAATCCCTGGAAAAGGGACTGAGAAATAGGAATGGACCAGTTAGATCTCAGTTGTCAGTCTTAAAATGTAGGGGGTGAGGCTGGGTAATGGGAAGACCTGGAGATGCCAAGGGCAGACTAAGGTGCCTTCCTAGTAGGAGAGACACCTGGGGGGCTTGGGCTGCAGCCAGTGATGGTCTGGGTGGCCTGGGACTATGTGGCAGGAGAGAGAGGAGGAGTGGGGAAATCAGACACTGCTTCTCCAAGATCCAGCTACACTGGCCGTCTTCCTCTTTGTCCATTGTCCCCAAGTACATCACCTCTACCCCCATCCCAGAGAGGACAAGTGGGCACAGCCTTCAGCTCTAGTTAAGAAGCAAAAGATACTCCTATAGGAAGGTAAATGGTGTCATCTCCAGCCCCAGTATCAACCAGTCTCCAATCTTGCGATCCTGTGATTTGTAAGAAATATATATTTGGTTATCCGAGTGACCAAATATATATTTCTTATGTGTATCTGGTCTTTGTCCATGTTTCTGGCTCACAGTTCCCCAAGCCCTTAGAGTGTTATAAGTGTTAAGAGAGATAAAGTGTCTTTTGTTAGGTTAATGAAGGTGAGTTTTGAACCCCACCCAAGAATGAGGGTTGGGGGTGGGGGGTGGTTGCCAGGAGAGCCCACCAGGTGATCAGAGGGTTAGTACTTTCCATACCACACCACCCAACCTCCGGGGAGGGAGGGGAGAGGGGCTGGAGGTTGAATCAGCCAATGGCCAATGATTTGATCAGTCATGGCTATGTAAAGAAGCCTCCATAAAACCCCAAAAAGGCCAAGGTTTGGAGAGCTTCCAGGTTGGTGAACACATGGAGATCTGGGGGTGAGTGGCATCTGGGGGTGAGTGGCATGCCTGGACAGGGCATGGAAGCCCTGTGCCCTTTCCCCATACCTTGTCTTGTGTATCTCTTCATCTGGCTGTTGATTCATATCCTTTACCATATTCTTTAATAAACTGGTAAATGTAAGGAAGTGTTTCCCTGAGTTCTGTAGCAAATCAAAAGAACTTAAGGAAGAGGTCATTGGAACCTCTGATCTGTAGTCGGTGGGTCGGAAGCACAGGTAACCACCTGGGGCTTGTGACTGGTATCTGAAGTAGGATCTGGAGGGCAGTCTTGTAGAACTGAACACTTACCTGTGGGATTAGATGCCATATCCCAATAGATGCTGTCTCCCAATAGATAGATAATAGATAGTGAATTCTCAGGACACCCTGCTGGTCTTGTGTGGGGGGGTGGAACACCAGGAATTGGGTCCAGGAACCCTAATAGAGTTGATGTCTGTGAAAATCTGCTCTCACCTTTGACTCAATTCAGTATCAAACTCTCTCTCTTAATTTTTAAGGACATAGACTCTTCGATGGCCTCCCATCCCAATTAAGCAAGTTCTCCTGAACCCTCAATCCAACCAAAGTCATCATTGATCCCTCCTGACTGAAGCCTCACTGATACCAATTCCTCCCTCCCACAAAGAACTGATCAAGGTCACCTTTGGTAGGCTTGACCCCACCAAAAGTCAACTAAATGTCATTGCTAATTCCCCCAGCTTCAGCAATTCTAAATGCCACAAAAGAACAAGGGACATAAAACTGGTTCTATGCTTTCTCCCAAAGCTCAAGCTCACATATCCTTTGGTTCTTTCTGTAAATATTTATTACGTGCCTACTAAAGCCAAACACGAATATCTGTACTACAATACAAATACCCTGGGGTACCAGCAAGGACAGAGCTCCATGAGACGGTGGGGTCAGGGAAAAAACTAATGGGAGAAGTGCCGCTGGAGCTGGGCAGGTGCTGGGTAGAGCTGCAACAAGTCGAGCCTGGGGGACCAGCTGGGCCCGAGGAAAGAGGTGCGTGGACAGAGATGCACAGAAGGAGGAAACCAGTATTTAAGGAGCACCTAGTCTGTGCCAAGCATACACTGGAAGCTTCCATCCATAGTATCCCATTAACTCCTCCCATTATTTTTAGAGAGAGGTGTTATTATCTCCATGTATATAGATGAGAAACTGAAGTTCAGAGACGTTAGATAACTTCCTCGAGATCACACAGCTAGTAAACAGCAGATCTAGAACTGGATGTCTCTGAAATCCAGGCTCTTTTACCCGGTGGTGCTAGGTGTGTTTGGGAGGAGGGGAGCTGCTTAGTTTGTCTGGAGCATACAGTGTGTGAAGGGGAAGCAGAAACTGCCCCACATTGCTCACTGCCCACAAGAGGACGACGCCATGTCTGGGACTGCCAAGGCCATTCCTACAGGAGGCCTGGTGCAAGAAGAATCTCAGCCTTCAGCTCCCTCGCTGCCAACACCCTTGGAAATTGAGGAGAAGCAGGGACAGAGGGAGAGGCAGTCCTCTGAGCACATGCTCCTTCAATGACCCACTCTTCCACCCAGCATTCCCAATCTTGCCTTCTCCCCTAGCTCCTTAGCCAGCTTATTGAGACCCCCCACTGCTCAGAACCTAGATTCCATCGACTTTTCCTCATGTGGGAGGAGGTGGTCTCATGGTGGGGTGTTTAATCAGGGATCCATGGGATCCTAAAATTCCTTGCAGGTATTTAGAGTGTTCACAGAGTTTTGATTTGAGTTTTTGTATAAAGATATAGTCTTCAGGGGCGCCTGGGTGACTCAGTCGGTAAGGCATCTGCCTTCGGCTCAGGTCATGATCTCAGGGTCCTAGGATTGAGCCCTACATCAGGCTCCCTGCTCTGTGGGAAGCCTGTTTCTCCCTCTCCTTTTGCTGCTCTCCCTGCTTGTGCTCTCTGTTAAATAAATAAAATCTTTAAAAAAATATGCTCTTCAGAATCTTAATGAGGGGTGCCTGGGTGGCTCAGTCATTAAACATCTGCCTTCGGCTCAGGTCATGATCCCAGGGTCCTGGGATCGAGCCCCACATCGGGCTCCTTGCTCAGCAGGAAGCCTGCTTCTCCCTCTCCCACTCCTGCTTGTGTTCCCTTTCTCGCTGTCTCTCTCTCTCTGTCTCTGTCAAATAAATAAATAAATAATCTTTAAAAAAAAAAAACTTCATGAAAGATCACGTGTTCACAGGACCCCGAGGCTTGCGGTGGTTATTTGCTAAAGGTCACAGACCAGAAGCTATGGAGTTTGGTTTTGAACCTAGGCAGGTGAACACTAGATCCTGCACTTTTTTGAATCTACTGAGCACCTACTATGTACCAGGCACTGTCCTAAGTCCTTCCACATGTTTTAATTCATGGAATCCTCACAACTTATTGTGGCAAACTGTGCATCCCATGAGACCTGTGCAATGTGCTTTTGTAAAAGAGAGGCAATGTATTTCTCCTCCCTTTGAATCTGGGCTGGCCATGTGATTGTTTGACCAACAAAATCTGACAGAAGTGACACTTGGTGACTTCTGGGCTGAGGCCTAAGCAGCTCTGCAGCTTTCATAATCATCTCTTTGGAAGTCAGCTACTGTGTAAAGAAGTCTGAACTATCCTGCCCTCGAGGCCAGCGGAGGGAGAGACGCCCTAAGTAAGGCCTTCCTGCCAGTGGCCAACATCAACCGCCAGCCACGTGAGGCCGACTTGGATATGCGGACCCCAGTGGAGTTTCCAGATGAAAGCAGCTACAAGAGTGAATAGTGCCGCTAGCACTATCCATGAAATAAAACCCTTTAAAGTGATTGTTGTTCTTAGCCACTAAGATCTGGGGTGGTTTATCATGTAGCAATAGGTAACTGAAACAAACAAGGTGTGCATTACTATGTCCCTATTTTACCAATGAGAAAATGGAGGCAGAGAGGGGTTAAATAAATCACCTAGGATTAAGGCACTAATGAGTGACAAAACCAGGCTTAAATTGAGGCATTCTGGCTCCAGAGACCACATGAATTAACCACTAGGGTGTGGTAAACTGAAAAAGGGCCCCTCAAAGAAATCCTCACCCTAATCCCCGGAATTTGTGAATTTGTTACCTACTTGGTAAAAGGGACTTTGCAGCTGTGATTATGTTAATGAGCTTGAGATCTGGAGATTATCCTGGATTATCTGAGTGGGCCTAGTGTAATCACAATGGCCCTCGTAAGAGGGAGGAAACAGGGTCAAAGTCAGAGAAAAGGGTGATGTGATGCAGAGCCAGGAACCAAGGAATGGGGACAGCTTCCAGGAGCTGGAAAAGGCAAGGAAACAGATTCTTCCCCAGACCCTCCAGAAGGAACCAGCGGGGCCAACACCTTGACTTTAGTTAGCACAGTGAGACTGATTCTGGACTTCTGACCTCCAAAACTGTGAGGTAATAAATTTTGTTGTTTTAAGCCACTCAGTTGCAGTGATTTGTCACGGCAACAATAGGAAACTAATACAGAGGGCCTCTCCTATTTAAAGGGAGCTGAATCCTTCCCATGGGCTCAGGCCAGGCCAGTCCCCTTGTGGTCTCCTGCCACATGTCATACTTCTGTGGTTCTTTTTTTTTTTTTTAAAGATTTTATTTATTTATTTGAGACAGAGAGAATGAGAGAGAGAGAGAGCACATGAGAGGGGGGAGCGGGAGAGGGAGAAGCAGACTCCCCACCGAGCAGGGAGCCCCATGCGGGACTCGATCCTGGGACTCCAGGATCATGACCTGAGCCGAAGGCAGTCGCTTAACCAACTGAGCCACCCAGGCGCCCCTACTTCGATGGTTCTTGAAAATCTCTCTTCTCTCTACCTATTTAATCCATTCCCACGCACCTCTTCCAGGAAGTCTGCTCCACTCACCCTCGATCACACTGCTCTGGGCTGTGTCTACAGCACCTTCTTACTCAGCACTAACTAATATCGGTGCTAATGTGCTGGCAGGCAGCCCAGTGACATTTTTTATGAGTGTGACTCACTGAATCTGAGGACATCAGCCTGGAGAGGCCCTTAGAGAGTCTATCCCTTCATTTTATGGATGATGAAACTGAGTCCCAGGGAAAGAAAGTCATCTACCCAAGGTCACATAGCCAAGGCTTAAAGACAGGTCTAACTTCCAATTCATAAGCTCACTCAATCCGCAAATGCTTATCAAGCCCTCATTATAAGCCCAGCGCTGAACTAGGTGCTGGGAAATCACTAATAATCATAAACAGATAAGGTCTTTGCTCTCATAGGGGTCTCTGGTTGGTGAGAGAGAGAAACACTTAAACAATAATCACACGTAATTACTCACCATGATAAGTGTTAGCAAAGAAAGTTCCACAAAACAAGCTGTGCAAGTGTAAAGCAAAGGTGGGAACTATTTTAAGCTGGAAAATCAGGGCTTCCCTGAAGACTCAACCATGGAGCAGAGACATAAATAATGATAAGTACAGTTAACTAGGTCTTTCTAGGAATAGGGGGAAAGGGGTAAGTGTTTTAGGCCGAAGAAATGATATGTGCAAAGGCCCTGGGGTAGGAGGGAAGAGAATAAGGGTGCCTGAAGAGCCAGAGTGATGGGGAGTAAGAGATGAGGCTACAGAAGTCCGCAGAGGTCAGACCACAGGTGCTGGGGAGGCTGTGGCAAGGTTTTGATCTTAGTCCCAATGACAATGGGAAGCCATAGGAAGGTTTTAAGCAGGGCAATGAAATGATCATATTTGAGTTTTATGGTGTTTTTCCCCGCCAGGACTTTCTTCTTATCTCTGTGGACATGTTAGAGATCATTATTACAGGGAGTTTTATGCTAGTCTGTATTTCACTCCGTGCCTAGCCTTGTACGAAGCAGGTGCTCCATAAATACGTGTTAATTAACCTCTCAGCAGCATGTGATGCTGTTGATCATTCCCTCCTCTTGGAGCTCTCGTTCTCTGGGTTCTGCGCTGCTGTGTGCCCTGGTTTCTCTCCACCCTCTGACCACCCCACCCGCCCACCACCCCCATTCTGACCTCTTCTCATCTGTTTGGCTTCACCCTTTCTTCTTCATCCACACTCCCCCTTGGTCATCCTGCTGCTTCCAACAGTTCTGAAGTACAGCTCCTTCTGGGCAGCACGGAAGTTCTGTGAGGCCTGGGGCTTTATCTGTCTTGTCAGTATGTGTCCCCAGAGCCTGGCACAGGGCCTGGCATACAGCAAGCACCCAATACATTATTTGATGGGAGTATATTCTGTATGATTCTGTTTCTCTGAAGTGCCAGAATAGGCCAAACGAATCTATGGGGATCAATGCAAGAATCAATGCAAGAATAGAGGTTACCTCGGGGAGACAGTGACTGGGAAGGAGCACAAGGGGACTTGGGGAGCGGGGCAGCTGGAAATCTTGATCTGAGGGGTAGCAGCCAGGTGTCTGCAGACGTTAAAATTCATTGAGCTATAAGCTTAGGATTAATGTTCTTCTTGTGTGGCATATCTCAGTAAAAATCTTAAAAATTTGTGGGGCACCTGAGTGGCTCAGTCGTTAAGCGTCTGCCTCCGGCTCAGGTCATGGTCCCAGGGTCCTGGGATCAAGCCCCACATTGGGCTCCCCGCTCTGCAGGAAGCCTGCTTCTCCCTCTCCTACTCCCCCTGCTTGTGTTCCCTCTCTCGCTGTGTCTCTTTCTGTCAAATAAATAAAATCTTAAAAAAAAAAAAACAACTCTTCAGCCTGGACTTACATTCACACCCCACAGGCTGCACGTGCATGCGGGCACACACACACACACACACACACACACACACTTCTCCAGCTTTTTCTCCTACTCCGGTTAGTCCCAACCTTTTCCCTCCATCTTCACGAACACCCCCCTCCTTCACATTCTCCCCCTTCTATTCCCAGACGTCTCACTGATTCACATAACTCCATTCTCTGCGCCCATCAGGGACTGCTGAGAACACAAGCCTGATCATGTCACTTGTGGGTTTAATTCCTTCTATGGCTCCCCAGTGCTGTCAATATAAAGTTCAAAATTCTTCCCACAACAGGTGACTGACTGAGCCACCCAGGCACCCTTCCCCAAACATTCTTCTCTTCCCTCTTTGTCTAGTTAATGCCTATTTGTCCTTGTAATCCTCAATTTCATGGGGACTTCCTCTGGGAAACCTTGCCTGACTCCCTGACTAGGACAAACCTCTCTATTAGAGGCTCTCTGTTCCACTGCTCCTTTGTAGACCTTCTCAAAGGAGTAACTTATACCTCTTCATGTACTTATTCAATTGCCATAAGGTCCACAAGGCCTGGGGCTATTTCTGTTTCAGGTCACCGTTGTGTCCCCAGGGCAGAGCACAATGCCTGGCCCAGAACCTCTGCTCAGCAAATGCAGGTTAAAGGAATGAATGAATGAAACGAGTACAAGGACTCTGCTTCAGCTAAACTGGATTGCTTCTCCCATAGATGCCTTTCTTGTCTCCACGCCCTGCTCACTCATGTTCCTCCACTTGATGTTTTCTTGCCAACTCTGTTCTTCTGTAAATCCAACCCAACCCTGGCAGTCTCTGCCAAGTAATCTTGCTCAATATTTGAGCCTACAGTGGCTTCTACCTCCCTCCCTCCCTCCGCCCCACCAAAAGCATCTACAGTTTGTATTATTTCTTTCTGATTGTGAAAGCAATATAGATACATTGTAGGAATTTTAGAAAACACAACTAGTACAAAAAAATATAAAAGAAAAAAGAAAAACATTTCAAATACCACGACCCAGTGATAACTGCTGCTTTTGTTGTAGAATCTGTCCACCCATTTTCCCTTTCATAGTCATGGAAAAATTTGTAAATTTGTAACTCACAACAAATCAATGAAGTTCATGTTGATCTCATTTTACAAAAAAAAAAAAGAAAGAAAGAAAGAAAAAGAAAAGGAAGGAAGGTAGAAGGTTCAGATAAGTTTACTAACTTGCTCAAGATCACACAGAACTAGTGAAGAACAGGGCCAAGATTGTGAGACCCTCAGGCCTCCAGCCTCACTGACCCCGAGCCCCTTTCTCCTACCATCTCTCCTGGCCCTTCTCCCTATGCATCTCTTCCTCCTCCTCTTGCACCCCTGCTTTCTCCCTTCAGACCCAAAGCCAAACTCTCTCTGACACATCCCCTTTAATCCAGTAATTCTACTTCAAGGATAGTCACTTTGGCATTTTCTGTAATAGTAGAAAAGCAGTAACAACCGAAATGTACATCCACATTGGTTATAATTGCTTACAGTACCTCCTCACAATGGAATACTATACTTTTGTTCTAAAGAACAAGGAAGATCTTCATGTATTACTCTGGAATAATCTCTAAAATAATTTGTGCCCTGGTCCCCCCTTTTGATGGGGACCGCCCAAATCAGGCTCACATATGGACCATTTTCTGAGACTGAAGACCTGGTCTCTTCCACCAGACTAGTAGGAATCTGCAGGCACTTTTATTCCAGCCCTGGCTCTGTCATTTGCAAGACGTGTAACCCTGGACAAGTCATTTGACTGCTCCGAGGGTAAATTCATTCTGTCTTCTCCATCAGGCAGGTGAATGGTTCTTCACCAGCCCCCTAACTTCCAGATCTTCAAACAGTCTGCCCCCTCTGCCTAGAAAATAGCTCTCTTCTCCCTTCCCTGTCTTAGTAGCTCCTACCCATCCTTCAAGACTCAGCTTTCATGTCACTCCTGAAGGAAGCCATCTTTGATCTCTTTGTTGAGGTCCTGTTCTCTTGCTGTGGACGTCCCTGTCACAAGTCCCATCACACTCAGTCAGCATGACCTGTCCAGGGTTGCCTTCCCAGTTAGACTACAAGCCCCATGAGGACAGGAACTATACTGTGTTTCTCACCCCTAGCACAGTGCCTGGTGCCTGTTCGGGCTCGGTAAATATTTGCTCTGAGAGTAAATGGCCACATTGCCTTTGTCCAGACCCTCTCCTCTACTACATCCTGACAGACGTTAGCAGCCTCCCCTTGGCCACTCATGAAAGAGGAGTGTCACTGGGGATGAGGCCCCTCGATTCCTGTTCTTTTTCCAAAGTCTCTCAGACCCCAGGGGCATCAGAGCCTGAGATCTTCTCCACCATCATATCCACAGTCTCCAAAGCAAGCTTCTGGAGGTTTCAGCCCAGGGTAAGTCTCTCCTTCAGGGAAAGGCCCACCCAGGCCAAGGCCAGGCCTCAGACCCATTCCCCACCTCCAACCCAGCCTGGGAACACAGTGACCCAGCCCAGCCTGGCGGGCCTGGCCCATCAATCGTGCTCCCAGGGGTACAAACCAATTTCTCTTGCTTTCCCGAGCCCGTCTCCCTGGCGGAGCCTGGAGGAGCCTTCAATCGCATTAATCCCAGCCTGGCGGCGGTGACGAAGACGGATTTCTCCACCAAACGATCCATTTGTATCTCTCGTGCACTCACTTGGTTTTTTTCTGTGCGGATGTTCAAAATATCATGAAAAAGGCGTTAGCTGGGTAGCTGTGGTGCAGTGAAATAATAGAGTGATCCGGCAATGCGCTCCTGACCTTGCAGGACAGCTAATCCATCCGCACATCTATCTTAATTATTCCCGGTTACAAAAGAGAAACTCCACCATCCATTCATTCCAGGCTGGCAATTCCATTTTCCACCCCCACTCACGCCCCATCCTTTCTCCACCATTCCCCTCGCCAGAGAGGCCCATTCACCAGGGCGAGAACACTCTCCCTATGGCAGCCCAGTCTAGCCAGGCCTGGGCCCATTCCGTGGCAGCCCGAACCCTAGCTTGCTGCTCCCTTCCCCAGATCGCTGACCAATGCCCACCGGAGGAAGACTGGCTATCAACAGGACTAACGTACAGCAGGGACACACACACACACACACACACACACACACTGAGACCCTCACAAAGCAGCCATAGAGTTAATCTCATGCAGACTCTGACGTTCAGGCCACATCTCACATAGACACTAGCAGACAGGCCCACCCCAGACCAGACCATTTTAACTCTCCGGCTGCCCTGGCCTGGCACAGACACTGGGACAGATGCTAGGAGGGGCATTTTGACTAAGGGGAAGCTCCATGGGGGATGTCTTGGTCTATCTGTCTCCCTCTCCCAAAGCCAAAGGCCCCACCCACTGTATCCTTTCAGGCCCACTCATGAATACAACCTGGGCACCTGGAGGAGCAAGGTGAAGCAGAGCAGATGGACAAAGCAAAAGAGGAGGAGAGAGGAGAAGGAGTCTGAGCAGAGGTCATGAAAATGGGAGAAAAATGAAAGGAAGGGAGGGTGGGCGTGCTGTGGTGAGAAGGCCACGGAGACGGTTTGTGCAAGTGTCTGTTTGTGTAACACAATTTGAGCTAATTGTACCAGATTCACTTTGGGGATGCCTGTGCCTGTCTCTAAAGCCCTTTCTAATTCTACGCCTTCACGTACAATTTTCAGATCCCTCATTCTAATGATTGTAATGCAATCAGCAAAACTAAGCATGTAATTGTCTTGGCTCTGTGCTTGGCCATGGTGGCTCCTGGGAACCCCAGCTCCCAGTTCCCATGCCCTCCTCCACCAATCCTTCCCTCCCTCCTCTTTTACCCCTCTTTTCAGTCTTCAGTCAACAAGGACGCAGTGAGGCTTCTTCGGCTGTGAGAGAAATAGAAGGAGGATTTTTAGCCGCCCCCCCCCCCCGCCCCACCTTGTGAAGCCCAGATCTGACTAAGGAAAGGAGAAAGGACACTGGGTGTCTAAGCCAGAACTGGGCAGTGGAGACTGCCTGCTGGCCCAGCCTGGCCAGATTATTGGGGTTGGAGAGGAAGCAGGGCTTCCCGGAAGAGTTCTGTGGGCTCTCCCTCCCCTTCCCAGAAGCAGCAGGCAGCCTGGGCTGGGCCTGTGGGGCTGTGTGCAGGGGAAGGGCCATTTGTCCCGAGACAATGGCAGGGAAGGGGTCTCGAAGCGGCTGTTGAGAGCCAATTTGTAGTGGTGACGGCCGGCCGAGGTTGCTCCAAAGGCTGGGAACAGCTGGAGCTCCGGGTGACTGATGGGTGGGCCCAGGAGAGGGGCCATTGGTCTGGCAGACACAAAGGCCCCGATGGTGCTCGGATGGAGCCCGTCAAAATCATTAAGTGCGGAAGATGGGAGCCACGGATTTCAGATGGGGCCAGTAGTTGGGGGGAAGAGGTCAGGAGCCGGTCCTTCCCTCCCTGAAGCCCCTCCTCCACCCCCCATCCGGGCCTCGGAAACTCGGCCACCCACACCTCCATTACCATCTTCTTTGCATAGTCACCCACCCCCGGCCTCCCAAGTCCCTGGCCTCACTCCATTGAGAGTTCAGGTTCCAGTCCTATTTCGGCAGCTCTGGCTCTGGGGCCAGCCCCGCGCCTTTTAGGGGGACTTGTCCACCCTCGGGCATTGCATTCTCTAGCTGGCGGCCTCATCCGCTTCTCAGGGAACAGGACATCCTTGGTTCGGGACAAGAAGGGAGCCCCCACCCCACACACCTCCATTCCAAAGGGAAGAAACCGAGGCCCAGGGTGGTGCTCGCTCTCGCCCTCGCTCTCCGTGGGAGATGCTGCTCCCACCTGACCTTCCCCAAGGGAGGGCGGGCGGTGAGCCCGGGAGACCCGCCCCTCCCCCGCCCGGCGGCGCCCCCCGGCAGGAGAGAAGCAGTGACCCGGCCAGGTGGTGATGATGCGGCCGGCCGCGCTGGTCACTCTTGGCCGCTCCCCGCGCGCAGCCCGACCCCCCTCGCATGGGTCACGGCGCCGGCAAAACTCCCTGACACAGAAACGCCGCGGGGCCTGCGCGTGTCGGGAACAATCCTCCGCCTGATGGGAAGCGACAGCTCCGCTCCGCCTCCCTCCGCTCCCTTCCCTCCCGCGGCTCCTCCCCTGAGCCTCGCTCGCCGCCCGCCGCGGGGCCCGGCCGCCTGGGGCGCCCCAGCAGGTGCCCAGCCCCCACTCCCCACCCCGGGCCCCGTGCTCCAGCCCAACAAGTCGCCACCGCCACCACCGAGCCCTCCGCGGGGGTCCTAGGGTGGGGACTGGTAGGAGAAGGGGCCTCCCTCAGCCACGAGCGCTGGAGCCCTCGGGGCTGGGGTGAGGGGAGGTGGGGGCTGGAGGGGCACCCCGAGAGGCACCGGCAGCCCCCCACGATGGCAGGGGGAAAGCAGGCGGCAGGACCCCTTGTACTGTCCGACCCTGCTTCTGTTCTTACCGTGTTCGCGTAGAAAAAAGACTGGAAAGAAATAGCTCAACTTTAGAGGGGGTGTGAATTGACAGGTGGGTTTTCCTTTCTTCTTTTTGCTTATCTGTATCTCCTGGGTTGTGTGTGTGTGTGTGTGTGTGTGTGTTCGCAATAAACACATACAAAAGCCATGCCAGGGCAGAGGTGCTGTTGGAGGGAAGCCCCTGCCCAAACCCCAGGCCCTGTTGAGGCCCCCGCACTAATTCAGCCACAGGGAGGGAGGCTAATGCATTCTGGAAGGGCCCTGGGGATCAGACCAGGCTGGAGAATGACTTCTCACTGGGGGATCCTGGCCCCCCTCCCACTGCACCTGCAGAGGCTGAAGGTATGTGAAGAAGGGCACTAGCTATAGGAGAAAGGCCCAGATGTACACAAGTCGCCTCTCGGCATTTCCTCACACAGGGACACTCAGGAGCACACCGACATACTGGCACACATCCACACACGCTCACACACCTATAACACACCCTGCACTCATGGCCACACACCCGAGAACACATTCACAGCCCCATGCTCCTGTACGCACACACTCACCCTGTCCTTCACAAGCCCAAATACCACACATCCTTCTCCAGCTGTTTTTCTGCTTACTTCACCCCAGCCCTCTCCACACTGTCAGCTCTCCTCTCCCTCTCCCCTAAGCTCCTGCTCCATTTGGTCTTGAGATAGGAGGGAAAATTGGCCTGCTCTACCACCTGGCCTCAGCCCTGACTCGGTAGGGAAGGAGCAATGCCTGAGGGAGAAAATGAAGGATTCTCCCTCCTCCTCCACCCCCCACCCCCATACGAGGCCCTCCTGCCTTCCACCTGTGAACCACTAACCTGCCCAGCTCCACTACAGAGCCTTCCTCTTCCTCCCTTCCTCCTACCCACCCTTTGTGGCCTAGCCTGGAGCCCAGGCTCTCTAGAAAGCCACCCCTCCTGGAGCTGCTGGCCCAAGGCCTGGCTGCCACCTGGGACTCCTATCCCCTGACTTTCCCCTCACTCAGGTGACATTCCTTTTGTGCCCTCACCTTTGATCCTCTCTTCATGGTTACGACTCCTGTGAGCTCCTACAAAACAGGGGCTTCATCATGCATCCCCCCAACCCCACGTGTCTGCCTAACCATCTCTCAGCTGACTCCGGGATGAATGAATGAATGAGCTGAAGGCTGTGAACACGGCTTGCCCGAGCTGTTGAGTGTGACTGTGTGTGCATGAAGAGGAAGTAGGAACAGAGGCAGCTGCAGGGGGTAAGTGCCGCCACCTTTCCCCTCCGTGAAAGTACTAACAACAGTGTACTCCTCCCAACTACTCTAAGTGGGAGGTGTCCATTTGATGAGGAAACAGACTCAGAGGGGTTACATTACTTTCCAGAGGCCACAGGGCTGGGCATGGCAGAGCTAGCCAGACGGTGAGACTCAAAGGCCGAGGATACTAACTGCTTCTGCCTCCCTCCTCAAGCCCCACGGTGTAGTGGTGGGGAGGAGCTGCTTTCTGATAACCATCCTGCCCCACCCAACCTCTCCAGGGAGGGGGCCTCTGTCTCCTCTCCATCTTGGGTCCTAAGTCTCTCTCCTTCTTCCCGAACCTTTTCTTCCCCACTTTCCACCCTCTCTATTACATCATCTCTGTTCAAGACCACCATATTCTCAGTGTTCCTTTGGCCTTGAACACATTTCCAGGAGCAAGAAAATAGGGACTACAGTCTTGGCTCCATCACTGATTAGCTGGTGGCCTTGAGCAAATCACTAATCACAAATCTTCTCTGGCCTGGGTTTCCCTAAGTGCAGGCAGTGGGAGGTGCTGTCCCATGTTCCCTTCAACGTCAACAATCTGTGTTCCAATCTCCGGTGAGAGCAGGGCCCAAACAAGTCAGCACCTCACCCAGCCCAGGCCACCCCCAGGCCTCCCAGAGGGGTTTGCGCTCAAAGAGGGCTGCGAAATGCTGTGAATTAATTACCATCAGACCTCCGGCCGCTGTTCATCTCTGTAAACAAACATTTTAATATGCAG